>NW_012115844.1:4905519-4906462 GCF_000951035.1 Colobus angolensis palliatus | reverse complement strand
AAACACAGCTTCATTGGGCTATAACTGATACATTGAAAAACTGGACATATTTAACGTATATAATTTTATGAGTTTGGAGATACACATACAATCATAACACCATCATCACTCTCAAGGCAATAAACATATCTATCACCTCCAAACATTTCCTGCTACCCCATCTCCCTTTTTGTGGTGAGAACACTTAACATGCTTAACATGAAATCTGCATTCTTAAAAAAATTTTAAGTAGGTAATACATTTTCGTTGACTATAGGTACAATGCTATACAGCAGATCTCTAGTCCTTTTTCACCTAGTGTAACTGAAACTTTATACCCGTTGAACAACAACTCTCCATTTCCCTCTTCCCACAGCTCCTGGCAACAACTGTTCTACTCTCTGTCCCTGTGAGTTTATTTCAGGTGCCTCATATAAGTGGAGTCATGCAGTATTTGTCATTCTGTGCCTGGCTATGTCACTTAACATGATGTCTTCCAGATTCATCCACCTTGTCACATATGCCAAGACTTCCTTCTTTATTGAGGCTGAATAATACTCCATTGTATGTATATAACACATTTTCTTCATTCATAGATTCATTCTTGTTTTTTGTTTTGTTTTGTTTTGTTTTTTTGAGACAGAGTCTTGCTCTGTCGCCCAGGCTGGAGTGCAGTGGCGCGATCTCACTTCACTGCAACCTTTGCCTCCCGGGCTCAAGTGGTTCTCTTGCCTCAGCCTCCCGAGTAGCTGGGATTACAGGCACCCACCACCAAGCCCAGCTAATTTTTTTTTTTTTTTTTTTTTTTTTTTTAGTAGAGATGGGGTTTCTCCATGTTGGCCAGGCTGGCCTCGAACTCCTGACCTCAGATGATCTGCCCGCCTTGGCCTCCCAAAATGCTGAGATCACAGGCGTGAGCCACCATGCCCGGCCCCCAAAGCATTTTTTTAAACAGTTGCATAAT
>NW_012115844.1:4887254-4904634 GCF_000951035.1 Colobus angolensis palliatus | reverse complement strand
AATTCTATTACTCTATTGAAACCAGATATCAAGTGATACTTTTAAACTAAACATGAGGTAATGGTTGAAAAGGGATTAAAACACTGGAATTTGGGCATGCCAAATCCAAATCATTGAATATTCAGTTACAGATCTAATAAAGCAGGTAGACCAAGAATAGGATAATTGCATATGGAGACCTTGGTTCTAGTCACAACTATGTCACTGTGAGATTTTGGCCAATGAGGCTCTGAGCTCACAATCACAGGGATTGTGTCTTTTTTGTCTTTATCTCCAAAGTCCAGCATAATGCTCATATGTCAATAATTGTTCTAGTAATTTTATCCTAAATTTGCCCTAAATATAATTTCAAAAGGGCTTTAGGGGTAATAGGGATGAAACAAAATTAAACTATGTTTTGAATTTCTTTCTTCAGTACTCAGAGACAGAGAAAATTATAACATTCAATTACATATTTGCTTTTATTTAAATTAGTAAGGCTGTAAATTATGAATGTAAGTGTGCTTAGCTAGAACAAATATTGCTCAGAATAAAAAGATATACAAATATAATGCTAATATACAATATAGGCTATCTCATAAAAATTTGTATTTGTGTACACACATACATAATTGGCTATGTGTGACAATGGGGTTCATTTGATTCCTCCATAGTAATTAGAACAGGAGATTTAACTGATTTCAGCCATGATGCAGTTACTTAAACACACACACACATACACACATGCACACACGCATGTGTGCATGCATGCACACCCCACATAAATAAGTTTGGGAAAATTTTAAATTTTCTGACTCGGGACTTTTCAAAGCCATCTCAAAGGAGCTTCATCAAAACATTTAATGTTGGCACCACCCCACAAGCACTCAGAGATAAGTGTTAAAATAGAAATCCAATTGAGCAATGGGAAACTGACTTAGATTATCTTATTTGTTTGTATATTTATTTGTCATCTATCTCTCTGACTCATTCACTGCTCTATTTTCAGCATCTACAATAGTGCTTAGTAATGAATACACATGGAGTACACAAACATGCTAACACAGTACATGACTAACGATGAGGGCTATGCACATTTATCTGGAATGAGAATTATTTAGCCCCCCCCCAAAAAAAAATCTGGAAAGCATAAGTGCTGTAATTGGATAAAGCTAAAATTCTATTACTCTATTGAAACCAGATATCAAGTGATACTTTTAAACTAAACATGAGGTAATGGTTGAAAAGGGATTAAAACACTGGAATTTGGGTATGCCAAATCCAAATAATTGAATATTCAGTTACAGATATAATAAAGCAGGTAGACCAAGAATAGGATAATTGCATATGGGGACCTTGGTTCTAGTCACAACTATGTCACTGTGAGATTTTGGCCAATGAGGTACAATTTCCTCAATTATAAAATGCATTAGAGAAAGCTGCCCTGTCTTCTTTACAGAAGTGCTGTAAGAAACAAATACAATCAAATTTATATACCCTTCTTATTTAACCATCCATTACAAGCAAAATGTAAATGTGATTGTCCTTACTACGATCAACACTGAAAACAGTGAATTGAGAATGTTGCTGTGGCAGGCCAGAGGTGGGTCACTTGAGTCTCTGTTGAAAGAACTTTCTGGCCAGCAAGTTAGTGGACAGCCTCCAACTGCGCCTTCTGGATTGGCCGCAGCATTTGCAAGTCTTTTTTCTTTTTCCCCAGGATAGCCCCAGACAATGACTTAACATGGTGGGGCACTAAGACCCAGACATTTCTGCCCAGCGTGATACTCTTTCCTCTCTGGGCAAACTTTGCTATGGGCCTCACCATGAGCCGGCCAAGACTCTCCCAGAGCTGTGTCTGAATCTCATGCTTTTTCTCCTCACTCTCCACTCCTGTTTTCCCTCTCACAGTTGGGAGCCTGAAAGCCCACCCCGTACCGATACATCTGTTTCTTCTCCCTTTTACCTTTCTCAAACATTAACCTCCAATCAGTGTTTGCACTTCTAACTTTGTCTTGGTGTCTTGAGTTCTAGAAAACCTGACTAACACAGTCCCTCAAACGCCAATCACCTGAAGCAGCCCATGTCAATATTTTCCATTTTATATTTTTTATGGAAATGTTCAAATACATAAAAATATTGTGAGCTTTTTATTGCAAAATGCTTAATTTCTTTTTTTCCTTCCTTTTCCCCTCATTCTTGCTGTCATCTTAAGGATGCTGAATTTCTACTTCTTTTTTCTTCTTGGAATTATATCATGTATTTATGAAGAAGAGGCGATAAAACATTATTTCAAACATACACCTTATCAAATGCTAACCCCCACCTGACATTCACCTCTTTTATCAACAACAATGGTTGAGAGGACTCACAGACATTTCTTGAGAACACAGCATTGAATAGCATGTCCTCAATGAATCAGTGAGTTGGAGGTATCAGTAATCTCCCAGTAGGGTCATTACTGGGAGAGGGTCAGATTCTCCCAGTTGGGTCATTAGGAGACCTAGGGTCATTAGGGAGAGGGTCAGATTCTTTCCTGATATGAGCCTGGAACCCTTCTGTAAAGTCCTTGTTTCCATACTGTCCCCGGCTTGTTGAATTCCAGTAGAGAATGACCAGCAACCACACAGCTTTTAGCTCTGACCAGACCAGTGAGTTCTTTCGTATCCAAGCTCCAATTTAAACTCTTGTCTCTTGGTTCTATGTAATCCTCTGCAGGCATACTCTACGATAGGCTCAGTTGGGTCTCAAAAGTTCCAGTTTTACAAAGAGCTTCTTCATTAAATGCTCCTGATGTAACTTATAGGCATCACTTCACATTGACCTTGTGAAAGGAGAACACCTGAGCGGGTATTTGGATGCTGGGTAGATGCTAAGAACTTTTCCCAGAGAGTTCATTGTCCACTGTCTTACAAAAGATAATCTTGTGCATTGTTTTTATTGTTTTCATTTGCTTCTATTGCCTTTTAATTATTTTTGGTTTTCTTTCTGCATCAATGCTACAATTACATACTCTATGAATTTCCTATGTAAGCTTTGGTACCATTTGGCATCATGATATACTGTTATTTTCAACAGTATCTTTTTTAAAAAAGCTTATTCCCACTAGAAGAGTTTATTTATTTTAAGGTGGTAAATCTGTATTTTCTAATTGTTTCTATCTTTCTGTCTCTCTTTTTTGTTTTTTTAAATTAGCTTTTCAACTTGATTGTAAAATGCCACAGCGCAGAGAACGTACCTGGGAAGATGAGCTTGCATGGAGCCAGGCAAAGCAGATTACAATCTGGGCTCTCTTCTCATATTAAGACCGACAGCTTCTTTGAGCCTCTGCTTCCTCATCTTTATTGTAAAACAATAACAAAATTAAATTCTCTTAACCTTTACAGGGAATAATATCATGGCATGTGCAATGTTACTGCAAGAATTGGCACTAATTTGAGGACAGTTTTTCTGTGTCTTTGAATGGAAGTCCATAATTGGAATTGTGAATACAGATTTTAGTTTCCCTCAGACATATGCTCGCCTGAAGGCTAGTGTAGGATATAATCTGAGCTCTTTACTATGAATGTGTTAATTCCATTTGACTTAAAGCTACTCGAAGCAGAGGATGCTGGAGGCTGGTCCCTTGGCTGTTTCACACCCTGGTCAGAATATTTTCAGTTTCTGTCTTCAAGGTGACATTCACAATTGCTGGTTTTCCATACCACATTTCTTCCCTATCCTTGAATTTCTAGGATTACAATAAAAGAGAGCTAATATTCACCAACATCTTTAGTGTAAGAAATCATCCACACATTGTAGATGTGTAAGGCCCAACTGACATAAAGGCAGCACAGTGCCCTGTAAAGAGCCCAGATTTGGGAATTTCCCATTGACTTGTCCTGCGCTGGCTGCAAACATTTAAGCAATAGCTTCTGGTGCCCTTTGCTGCTCGCCTATATCATGAACATGATAGCTATGTTGATAGCATTTTCTGCTGTTATTTAGAAGACACTTTTAAAACCCTAGTTTTTATTTATTTTTATTTATTGTCCAGTGGCCGGTTACTAGAATGTTTTTATTTTTTGCATGTTATAAATATTTTCTCTGTGGTTTGAACTTTCAAATCCGTGATTGATTTTCCACTCTCTGTTATAGAGTGTTTTTCTTTTCTACAAAGTCAAAAGTTTGTCCCTTCAAGGCACAGACAATAATCTTTTGAAATCAATGAAAACGATGGAAGCACTGAATCCAGTAAACCAAAGATAACACAAAGACCAGGCTACGGAGGTGAGAGGTGTCTGGTGAGAGGGAATGGCTGAGTGAGGTAACACGGTTTCCTATGGACCCCAGTTTTATCTTTCCCATCAATCAGTATAATGGGAAAGTTCTTGTAGTGTTCGATGATGTCTTCTACTGAATCAAACTTCTGAAACACAGAAAAGAAAGTTAATGATTTTTAAAATATCTTTTGTGTCTGTAGGTTAAAATACAGCTAAGGTACTTGATTTTGCACAGGGAAGAGGTGAACCAATTTAACAATTTTTGTATGGTAACGGTGTTTCAGGAAGTGGTTTTTTCTTTGTTTTTTTCTGAGACATTGTTTTGCTCTGTCACCCAGGCTGGAGTGCAGTGGCACAGTCTTGGCTCACTGCAATCTCTGCCTTCCGGGTTTAAGCGATTCTCCTGCCTCAGCCTCCCAAGTAGCTAGGATTACAGGCATGCGCCACCATGCCCAGCTTATTTTTGTATTTTTGGTAGAGACAAGGTTTTGCCATGTTGGCCAGACTGGTCTCAAACTCCTGACCTCAGATGACCCACCTGCCTAGGCCTCCCAAAGTGCTGGGATTACAGGCATGAGCCACCACACCCGACTAGAAGTAGTTTTTAAAAAGAATATGGCAAGCTTGAAGGATGAGTGATAAGAATGGTAACAAGGGAGAAAAAAACTTCTTGAGACAACCAAAAGTGAGCCCTATGGCAACCCTTTAAATTTCCTGCACAGGGAGTTTTCCCTCTCTGGAATCAGATCACACTGGTCAAGTTCCATTCTGTTGTTATCACAACCTTTCTATCCTAAGCGACTCAGGTGGGTTAATTACATGGTAGTCAAGCCTTGTCATCTCTGTTGTTGCCTCCCAAACCTCAACCTTAGCTCTGACCAGCAAAAAATATAGAAGATTCAGGCTCGAATGTAGTAAATTGGAGGGCAGTGCCTGCAGTGAGCTTGCTCTCCAGTAACGAAGTCTAAGGAATTCTAGTATACATAGAAAGAACAGGGACAACCACACGGCTGCTTAGCCAATTCAGCTGCCCTCCTTGAGCTGCTTGTGAAATAATGAGGTGGCTGCAGATTTCAGTGTTTCTAGATACACAGATAAAGTGTTATGACAATTTAATGGAAAGTAAGATTACTTCAGGTTTAGGGAAATGGGGAAGTGCTTTGTCAAGGATGCAGACTTGAAATGGGCTATGTTATGGGTCATGCCAGATAAGTAGACAGGAGGGTTTAAAGACATTAAAAGCAGAGAATGTACAGGGCCATGCATAACGACAGGGTACTGAGAAGAGCATATATAGTATTTTTTTTTTTCAATAGCTTTAGAGGTACAAGAGGTTTTTGGTTACGTGGATGAATTGTATAGCGGTGAGGTCTGGGCTTTAGTGTACCCATCACCCAGATAATATACATTGTATTACCCAATAGGTGATTTTTCATTCCTTAGCCCCCTTCTCACCCTCTCCCTCTCTGAGTCTTCAGTGTCCATTCTGCATAAACAGTAATTCTGATTAGGTGAGTTTGGGTGAGTTCCCGAAGGAGAATATCGGGAGATAATTAGGAAGAACTTGTTCAACCTGCCTCCCATGTTTCAAGACAACTTGGATCCTCCTTAGCAAGCCTGTGAGGTGAACTGGGCAGGGGGAATGATCTTCCCTAAAGAGCTAAAGGGAATTTCAGCTCAGAGAAGTGGACTGCCTTACTCAGAGTCTCCCATGGCTAGGGACGGGGAGACCAGGAATGAAGGCTCACTTTTCTGGATATTTCTTTTGATTTTTCAACTTTGCCTGTAGCTTGTGACCTCTGATGCTCCAACAAACCAAGGTAGAGATGACGCAGCCTGAAGAAAGGGAGCCGCCTCCGCGGGGGCTACTCTGCCTCTGATTTGGTCTTGCCTACTCCTTCCTCTGCCCAGGACATCCTAGGTGCAGAAATGTTGGAAGGCCTCAGGAATAGCCAATGGGGAATGAGATTGACCAGTTAGGGCTTCACAGGGATGACATTCTGTTGGGAGCTGGCAGAAAATAATTTCCTATGCAAACAAATAATTTCATTTAGAAATGTGTGCTGTGAAAATTGTCAGTTGAGGCTTAAGAACCTTACCAGGTCACTCAGAGGCTTCCCTCGGGGCTGTTGGGAGGGAACATTATTTTTTGTTAGTGGCGCACTGAACAGAAAGCAACTAAAACGCTAAAAACATGTGACGTCCAGGGTCATCTCCTCCTTCCTACCATTATGCCGGGAGGTGTGAAGAGCAAACAGACACCACCCTGGGGACAAAAATGTGGGGAAAGAAATGTAGAGTGGGAATGTCTTGATGTTAACTAGTCCTTGGATCCAGTCCATTTCTGTCCTTTCTGATTACATTATAACAAATTTCCTTCTCTCCCGCCTGAGCTCATTTGAATTGGGGTTTGTCTTTTCACACCCAAAGAGTCCTGGTTCAATCTGTAAGTCCCTGGTCCCTCTGAAACCTTTACTGGATCTGCAGCAGTTTCCAGTGAGATAGCCTATGTGTCAGTCTGACTTGGTGTGTTCAGCCTGTTAAAATACTAGGCCAGGCCTGGTGGCTCACGCCTGTAATCCCAGCATTTTGGGAGGCCAAGGCAGGCAGATCACTTAAGTTCAAGAGTTCAAGGCCAGCCTGGCCAGCATAGTGAAACCCCATCTCTACCAAAAATATAAAAAGTTAGCCAGGCATTGAGGTATGTGCCTGTAATCCCAGCTACTTGGGAGGCTGAGGCAGGAGAATCGCTTGAACCCGGGAGGCAGAGGTTGCAGTGAGCTGTGATCGCATCACTGCACTCCAGCCTGGGGGATGGACTTCATCTCAAAAAACAAACAACAAAAAGTATTATAAAGCTGGCAGCTTAGAAACAGCAGAAATTTATGTCTCACAATTCTGGAGTCTGGGGAGTCCAAGATTGAGGCACTGACAGATTCAGTATCTGGAGAGGCCCGTTTTCTTGCCTTAATGCTGTGTCCTCACATGGTCCAAAGAGCAATGCACTCTTTTACATGGGAACGAATCCCATTTGTGAGGGCTCGAGACCGAATCACTTTCCAAAGTCCCCACCTCCTAACACCATCACCTTAGGGCTTAGGATTTCAACACATAAATTTTGGAGGAATACAAACATTCAGACTATACCACCACCCATATTACATATACAATAAATATGAGTTTCCACCTGATGCTAAGGTAAGGTACTTTCCCCGTTGTCCAATGGGGAGATTAATTTCTACTACAGCAGGGTAATTGTAAGTAGACGGCCTATGGAGCCTAAATGCCTGAGTTCAAAGCCTGGCTCTCCCAACCACTAGCAGTGTGACTGTCAGCAAGTTTCCTGCATTCTGTGTGCCTCAGTTGTTCTACGAACAGTGATAGTAATGATAGGACCTAACTTTGAGGTTCATTGTGAGAATGGAATTGATGCATAAGCAATACAGCATTTAGAAGAAAGCGTGACACACAGTGAGTGCTCAGTACATGCCAGGCCTTACGATTAACTCCTCCCTTCTAGATTTGCCAAGAACATCATGGGAGAGCAATGAAATCACCAAGAAGTTTACAGACCACTACTGTAAGCCTTTAGGAAAAGAAGAATTTTCTGTATTTCATTTCCAATTTTAAACCAAGCACAAAGTTTTCTTTTTCTTTCTTCATGCTTGATAAAACAAAACAAAAAGTGAATAACAACAACAACAAAAACTTTCCAGGTAGACCTCTTTCACAAAATTGGTTAAATCCACATTGATCAAAGGAAATCTTTCCTAGTGTTAGTCTTCAGAGGGAAGATGATTTATCTCTCCTATTCTCATTTCTGTTCTCTTTAAGATTGTCCCAGGCTGGGCTCAGGGGCTCATGTCTGTAATCCCAGCACTTTGGGAGGCGGAGGCAGGTGGATCATGAGGTCGGGAGTTCGAGAGTAGCCTGGCCAATATGATGAAACCCCATCTCTACTAAAAATACAAAAAACAAAATTAGCCAAGTGTGGTGGCACATGCCTGTAGTCCCAGCTACTCGGAAGGCTGAAGCAGAAGAATCGCTTGAACCCGGGAGGTAGAGGTTGCAGTGAGCTGTGATTGTGCCACTGCGCTCCAGCCTGGGTAACAGAGTGAGACTCAGTCAAAAAAAAAAAAAAAAAAAAAGATTGTCCCCAAATAATACATTTGCTATTAATTGTTTTAAAACTCTGCTACATGGATGACATTTCATTAATTTTAACAGGTGATAGGAAGCAAGACAGGTGCAATTAGTCACGTGGTCTTTCCTGGGTTTTTTTGTTTTTTTTTATTTTGAGATGGAGTCTCGCTCTGCTGCCCAGTCTGGATTGTAGCGACACGATCTCTGCTCACTGCAAACTCTGCCTCTTAGGTTCAAGCAATTCTCCTTCCTCAGCCTCCCAAGTAGCTGGGATTACAGGCATGTGCATTGGCGCCCAGCTAACTTTTTGTATTTTTAGTAGAGATGGGGTTTCACCATATTGACCAGGTTGGTCTTGAACTCTTGACCTCAAGTGATCCACCGACCTCGGTCTCCTAAAGTGCTGGTATTACAGGCATGAGCCACCACGCCTGCCCTGGTCTTTTCTTATTATTGGTTTCTAATGATGGGGGTCAAAACTGAAATATTGCCCCAAAGAGACTTTTAAAAAAGATTATACTTAAGCTCTTGCATATTGAATAATCTTTTCCAGGGGGACAAGCAATGTTTGCTAATATCAGATCTTAACATCTGTTTAAACCTTTTTTTTTTTTTTTTTGAGATGGAATCTCACTCTGTCACCAGGCTGGAGTATAGTGGCATGATCTTGGCTCACTGCAGCCTCCACCTTCCAGATTCAAGCGAGTCTCCTGCTTCAACCTCCCAAATAGCTGGGACTACAGGCACGTGCCACCATGCCCAGCTACTTTTTGTATTTTTAGTAGAGACGGGGTTTCACCATGTTGGCCAGGCTGGTCTTGAGCTCCTGACCCTCGTGATCCACCCACTTTGTCGTCCCAAAGTGCTGGGATTATAGGCGTGAGCCACCACGCCTGGCCCATTTGTTTAAACCTTTTGTGTTTATTGTATATATGAACTGTGGGCAATGTTTCCTTCCAGAAAAGTAAAGAAATCTGTTTGGGTACACATATGAGAATGAAAGAAGGAAAGGGGGAGAAAAGAGAAAGAGAGATAAATGCCAAGCAAGCAGGAGGAGAAGGAAGCAGACAGGGAAGGTGTGAAAAAAACCTATGGGTTAATTGTCTCTGTTCTCTAGTCTTTAAAGTTTACTTTATCATGTAAACATCTACGGTGATTTTTAGAAACATATAAACATTTGTAGAACAAAAAGGAAAGATCTGGAAATTGAAATTGAAATCTCCCTTCTCTGAGATTTCACAGAAGTGTTGACAAACATGACTTGTAAAACTGAGATGCAGGGCTGATGTTTGGCAGCAGTTAAGCTCTGCAGGTTGTTTAAGGCAGGCGCCTCCTTGGCTGGCTAGGGCCGGTGTTCTACCAATCTCATTCTTGCTTAGGTGCCGATCTTTCTCTGGGTGGCAGGGACTTGACATGACTCTTTCTGTGTTCCCAGAATGCAACACTGAGTCTAACATACTGTAGGCCTACAATTAATGCTCGGACAATAAATAAGTAAATGAGCAGCGGGTGCTGAATGATTCCTCCCAATATGTCCATGTCCTAATCCCAAAATCTGGAATATGACCTTACATTGTAAAAGAGTTAATACTATTTTATATGGTATAATACAGGATAAAGTTAAGGATCCTGAGAGGGGGTGCTTATCCGAGGTTATCCCAGTAGGCCCTAAAAGCAATCATGTGTTTCTTCATAAGATAGGAGCAGTGGGAGATTTTGATCAGAGAAAAGAAGGTCACGTGACCATAGAGAGAGGAGGAGAGGGTCACCTCGACCATAGAGAGGAGGAGGAGAGAGTCACGCGACCATAGAGAGGAGGAGGCGAGGGTCACGCGACCATAGAGAGGAGGAGGAGGAGGCGAGGGTCACGTGACCATAGAGAGGAGGAGGAGAAGGTCACGTGACCACAGAGGCTGAGACTGGAGTGACATGGCCATAAACCAAGGAAGACAAGGATTGCTGGCAGCCGTGGAAAGCTGGAAGAGGCCAGGGGTGACTCTCCCGTGGAGTCTCCGGAAGGAGTGTGGCCCTGCTGATACCATAATGTTGGACTTCTGTCCTCCAGCACTGTGAAACAATACATTTCAGTTGTTTTAAACCGTGAAGTTTTTGGGGAAGTGGTACTTATTAAGCACCTGCCTCTATGTGTCTGCGAATATTTACATCAACTCATGTCACACTCAAAATAACTCCCGAGAGTTAGGCATTGCTGCATCATCTGTGTGGTTAAATTCAAAAGCGGCAAGATAGCTACAAAACTACATGAAATTAAAGTAATCTTTGAAGATGCTGTTTCTCATGTTTTTCCTGCTGAGTTGGGTGAAGATGCTTTCTTTAATTGGACCCTGGCTAAAGTAGCTAGTAGTTGGCTTGTATTTAGCAGAGCCTTGCTAATCTTGTTTTAAAGAGGTGTGATTCTTCCTCAGCAAGACAAAAGGCTCAGGCTGTGAAAAGCATGAGGGAACTGAGTGAAATCCAGACCCTCTTTCTCTTACACATCTCCCTCAGAGGCAAGGCAGGAAGAAACCACCTGTGAATTGTCATTTTTTACCCACTCCCTGGCACACAGTAAGCTCCAAGTAAGTGTTAACTATTCTTTAACTGTGATTCAACCTGCAATGTTTTCAAATGGGTGGGGGATTGCTTGTATTTGCCATGGTGTTATTTGAGTCTGTCTATGGAAGTGAGACGTGAGAATAGGGCCTGGAGGCAGGGAATCTAAGGACTTCCTAGAACCAAATCAAATGGAAACACTTCAGTTGTGACAGGATATATCCTTTCTGTTTACATAAGGCCTACACTGAGTAAATGACTTTGTAACTACTTCATCCTCTTCGTTTACATAGGATGAACACCAAGTAATCAATGGAAACCTCTAGCAGATATTTAAACCGCAGAAAATTCTGTAAGAGGGCTCGAGCCCCTGTGCCTGCGCCGCTCCCATCCTGTGGAGTGCACTTCCATTTTCAATAAATCTCTGTTTTTGTTGCTTCATTCTTTCCTTGCTTTGTTTGTGTGTTTTGCCAATTCTTGGCTCAAGATGCCAAGAATCTGGATACCTTCAACTGGTAATGGAAGTCAATGTTTTGCAAAACATACTGCATCCCAGAATTGCCATTTACTAGCTGTGACTTTGGGCCAGATACTTAGCATTTCTGTGCCTCACTGTCACAGTTTGTTAAACTGAAATATTGACAGCACCTACCCTAGAGGTTGGCTATGAGGAGTCAATAGATCAAATTAGTTATTAATGGTTAACTGCACAGAATAGCTCTAGTGCATATAAAACCCCACCAAAACTCAGGATTCTGCCTTGGATTTCTTTCTCATTGCTTGATTTATGTATATATATTTATATTATTAGTGAATGCTTTCATTGATTCATTCTTTCACCTGTGGAAATGTACGTTCAACACATATGGGAAAAAAAATAGGGCATGCAAAGGAGGAGAAAATTCCAGATGAACACAGAAAGGAGCTTCTTAAGACGGATATTTGGTTCTCTCAGGGTTCCTTGGTGACAGTAATTAGAGCAGTTCATCTGGAGGCAGAGGGTCTAATCTATGGCCTGCCATAGGAGATGCTCCTTATTTGCCGAGACAGTCAGTGAACCGGCTGACAGTCTGATTAAGCTATTAGGATATTATCACAGAGTCACTCTACTTCCTTTTCTTTATTAGCAGACCAAAGTAGGGCATGTTGGAAAAGAAAGCTGTAACTATCTCAGGTCTCAGTTTCCTCGCCAGTAAATGAGATTCATTAAGATGTCTTTTCCAGAGCTTTTTCAAGAACTCCATGTGAGAGCAAATTAAACAGCATTTGGCCCAAGGGCCTGGCACATGCAAAGGCACACCATGTCCACGTCCTCTATTCTCAAAGGAAAAAAAACCCTTAAACCCAAGCATTTAAGAATTATATAATGCTTTCCTGGCTGGGCGCGGTGGCTCGTGTCTGTTATCGCAGCACTTTGGGAGGCCAAGGTAGGCGGATCACCTGAGGTCAGAAGTTCCAGACCAGCCTGACCAAAATGGAGACACCCCATCTCTACTAAAAATAGAAAATTAGCCAGGCATGGTGGCACATGCCTGTAATCCCAGCTACTCGGGAGGCTGAGGCGGGAGAATGGCTTGAACAAGGGAGGCAGAGGTCGCAGTGAGCCAAGATCATGCCACTGCACTCCAGCCTGGGCAACAAGAACAAGACCCTGTCTCAAAATAAAGAAAGAAAGAAATAAGAATTATATAATGCTTTCATAAAGATGAGAAATTCTATGAGCTGAGACAAGATATAGGAGGATCAAGGGACATTGAGCTGGAAAGTCCATTACCATAGGTATCTTAGGGGGACTATATCCTACTTATTAAAATGACTCAGTAATAGTGATGAAAATATAATTAAAATTTTTCATGGCCTTGATAGGTGCCAGGCACTAAGTGTTTTGCATTTATTAACTTGTCAATCCTCTCCACAAAATGAAGAACTGGCCACTTCTCTCTTTCGTGTTAACATAGCACTTTCTTAATGTGACTGTAACTGGTAGATTTATGTATTAATCTATGGATTTACTAATGCACTCGTTCATGTCACAGTGTTCCCGGGCTGTAGCAAAGGGTGGTGAACTGACCCCATGGCCGCCTCACAGGTGCTAACTGACCCGAGCCTCAAAAAAGTGCTCTGGGTCAGACACGGGATTTAAGCTGGAATCTTTATGCAGCCTGCACGTCGATTTCACACATGTGCCTACCTGAAGCCTGTTGGCAGCCCTAACAATGTGCCCTATTTTGTTACTTGTTGAAAAACAATCGGTATCTGTGTGAAAGTTCTGGTTTTATCCTGTGTTAGTTTGTCAAGGTTACTGTAACTAAGCACTACAGATGAGGTGGCTTAAACAACAGAAATGTCTGTCTGCGCAGTTCTTGAGGCTGAAGTCGCAAGATCAAGGTGTTGGAAGGCTGCTTTCTCCCACGACCTCTCTCCTTGGTTTGCAGATGGTCGTCCCTTCCCCATGTCCTCACATGGTCGCCCCTCTGTGTGTGTCTCCTCTTGTCACAAGGACATCAGTCATATTGGGTTAGGACCCATCCCAATAACCTCATTTAACCTTAATTATCTCTTTCAAAGCCCTATCTTCAAATACAGTCACATTCTGGGCTACTGGGGGTTAGGACTTCAACGTGTGGGTTTTTTGGAGTGAGGGAGGCACGATTCAGCCCCTAACAATGCACACCCACAGATAAAACTGCAACCTGGAGATGCTAAATGGGAATCACTAAATTATTGAAGTCTAGGCTTTAAAATAACGTTTACATTTGAGGAGATTAAAGGCCAGGGAAGTTAAGTCACTGGCCTGAGCTCACATCCTTAGAAATGGTGGCTCATAACTAACTTCGTTCCTTCCTTCCTTTACCCCTTCCTTCATCAACAGAAGAGTTGCAAGAGCAGCTTCTCCTTCCCCCTTCCATTACTGCCTGTGTGTCTTTGGCCATTTATTTAATTTTCTGAGCCTCAGTATTCCTACATCTAAGATAGGAAAAATCATGACTCCAAAGAGTTGTTGAGGATCAAAATAAGATAATGCTGGCCAGGCACAGTGGCTCATGCCTGTAATCCCAGCACTTTGGGAGGCCAAGGCAGGCAGATCATCTGAAGTCAGGAGTTTGAGACCAGCCTGACCAACATGGTGAAACCCTATCTCTAGTAAAAAATATATAAAAATTAGCTGGGTTTGGTGGTGCATGCCTGTAGTTCTGGCTACTCGGGAGGCTGAGGCAGGAGAATCACTTGAAACGGGAGGAGGAGGTTGCAGTGAACTGAGATCATGCCACTGTACTCCAGCCTGGGTGACAGTGTGACTCTGTCTCAAAATAATAATAATAGTAATGCAGATAGACTAGGCCTGGCATATACATATTCAGTGAAAATTTCCCCTTTCTTGTGGATTGATTTCTGTTATTCACGAATATTTTAATTGATTCATTCTTTCGCCCCCATCAGCAGATCTGTACTGAGGACAGGCATGGTCAACATAGCCCGAATGCTGTGGCTGGTTTCACATTCATTTTGGGGACACAAATCTATAGATAAGGAATTCTGACAGACATCAGAAATGTCTGCAGTGGGCATTTCAGTGCTGAGGAGGGAAAGGAATTTGGCATTAGTGTATGCTCCTCTGGAGGCTTCCTGGGAGGCAGAGTTTAGATGTGTCTTGTAGAATGAGTTTTCTTTAATAGGCAAGGCAGGGAATGAGGGTGCATGAAATGGTCAAAACTGGCCGCTGGCCTGGTAGGCCAAAGTGTAAGATGTGCAGATATTTGTGGAAGGGGTGGGGAGGTCAGACTACATCCCCCTCCTTCAGGGCAGCATCCTCCTCCTCCAGGGCGACATCCCCCAAACTCTTCCTTTATTTGTTGGGCTTAGCCTGGAACAGGGAGGCTGTTAAGTTATACCCACCTCATCTCCTCTGAGTCCTGTCCCCAGGGCAAACTGCTGATTCCTCTCCAGGAAGCGGATTTTTACATTGTAGACTTTGTTCCCATGAAACACAACCAAAACATAGGGCTCTTCCTTGGATTTTGTGGAACAGTCTCGGACCAAGAAAGTACCATCCTGAAACAAAAAGAGTAACAGTCATCTTTTCAAGCATGCCAGCATTCTGCCCTTGTAATGGTGGCAACAATGATGTTTGCATGCATGAGATTCCCAGATGGATTTAGTTTTCGGTAAACCACTTTAATTCAGTAAGTTTGTACTGAGTGTCTGCATGTCTACGGGTTCTTGTCATTTTCTGAGATGTGTACCAGTTGGATCTTGACACTCTCTTCTTGAAAGTCTTTCATCAAGGCCAGGTGTGGTGGCTCACCCCTGTAATCCCAGCACTTTGGGAGGCCAAGGCAGGTGGATCACCTGAGGTCAGGAGTTTGAAACCAGCCTGGCCAACACGGAAAAACCCCATCTCTACTAAAAATACAACAATTAGCCAGGCGTGGTGGTGGTGCGTGCCTGTAATCCCAGCTACTCAGGAGGCTGAGGCAGGAGAATCACTTGAACCTGGGAGGCAGAGATTGTAGTGAGCCGAAATCGTGCCACTACACTTCAGCCTGGGCAACAGAGCAGGACTCGGTTCCAAAAAAAAACAAAAACAAAAACAAAAACAAAAAAGAAAAAAGCTTTCATTGTTTCCTACTGACCTGGGCATAGTGCCCATGAACTTAGCATGACCAACCTATCTTGCAGTTTGATCTCTCATTGCCCCTGCAGCTTTCTGCCTCTGGCTCCTGGCTCCAGCCAAGCCACCATTTCCCAAAGGCACCATCTGCTTTGGGGCTCCCAGATTTTGCATGATGTATTAGTCTGTTTTCACACTTCTATAAAGAAATACCTGAGATTGGGTAATTTATAAAGGAAAGAGGTTTAATGGACTCACAGTTCCACATGGCTGGGGAGGCCTCAGGAAACTTATAATCACACGGAAGGCGAAGGGGAAGCAAGCTTGGACCTTCTCACATAGCAGCAGGAGAGAGCAGAGTGAGGAGTGAAGGGAGAGGAGCCCCTCATAGAACTATCATATCTCACGAGAACTCACTCACTAAAACAGCATGGGGGAAACTGCCCCCATGATCCAGTCACCCCCACCAGGTCTCTCCCTAGACATGTGGGATTATGGGGATTACAATTCAAGATGAGATCTGTGTAGGGTCACAGCCGAACCATGCCACATGCGCTACTCCTTCTGCATGGAAAAGCCCTTCTCCTGCTTGCTTCTTGATGTATTCATCTCTCAGTGTTCACATATTTCCTCTTCTGCCTGATGCTTGGGTATTATTCTAGAGATAGTGGGAGCCACAGCAGGCTTTGAGCAGAGAAAGCTTTTACCTAATACATTGGACTTCTGTGTGCAAAGATGTCTACGCAGGATTAGGGTTCCTGAAAGAGACATGGGGCTTCTAAGTCATGGATATCAAACTGAATGGAGAGGCCCTTTATGGGAGGAGGAATTGTAGCCTTTGTTGAGGTGAGGGCAAGTACAGGGCAAGGAAGAGAAGACAGAAAAGGCCTGGAGATGTCTGAAAGATGATGGAAGAGCAGGAGATTCAGAGTGACAGAAGCCAAGAGGTGGAGACTGAGGGTTTCCAAAAGCAGGTCAACAGCGTCAAATGCTCCAAGAGCTGAGAACAGGACAATGATTAGAAATAATTTGTACACTCCAGGGAATAATTCAGAATGATACTAAGATCTGGTTGTAAAAGTCTGAGAAATGGAGCAGTCCTCCTGAACATGAACACATCTACCAGGCTTAGTTTTGTAGTTACATTGTGTTATTTATATAATGAAAATGAAAAATCTGTAAGTGTAATTGTGTGTATTATATAGATGGTTATAAGTGATCTATGAAGAATAGAGGCCGGGTGCGGTGCCTGACGCCTGTATTCCCAACACTTGGGAGGCCCAGGCAGGTGGATCACTTGAGGTCAGGAGTTCGAGACCAGCCTGACCAACATGCGGAAACCTCCTCTCTACTAAAAATACAAAATCAGTCAGGCATAGTAGCATGTGCCTGTTATCCCAGCTACTCCAGAGGCTGAGGCAGGAGAATCGCTTGAACCCAGGAGGCGGAAGTTGCAGTGAGCTGAGATCTCACCACTGCCTTCCATCCTGGGTGACAGAGTGAGACCCTATCTCAAAAAAAAAAAAAAGCATGATAAATATAGATAATATATGTAGTGATTTATAGCTATAATAATAAATTATGATATATAATTCTCTATATTTTATAATAGCTATATATAATTACATATTTCTGTAATGAATACTTACATAATAATGGTAATACTATATAATACAACATAGCAATACCTTAAGTATACAAAATTTATAAATAATATTGTAACATGATAGTGATGTTATGATGATACTGGTAGTTAAGGTGCATTGAGAATTGCCAAGCACTTTGCACACATTGTTTCATTTAGAGGATTTTTTTTTTTTTTTTTTTTTTT
>NW_012115844.1:4884093-4886809 GCF_000951035.1 Colobus angolensis palliatus | reverse complement strand
TTTTTGTATTTTTAGTAGAAACGGGGTTTCACCGTGTTAGCCAGGATGGTCTCGATCTCGTGACTTCGTGATCTACCCACCTCCGCTTCCCAAAGTGCTGGGATTACAGGCGTGAGCCACTGCACCCAGCCTATTTACAGGTTCTTTACATAAACTTTGGGTTCTTTACATAAACATTGGTGGAAAAATTTTATTCTTATTTTACAAGCAAAGGAATAAAGGTCTAAAGGCTTAAGTGAATCCCCTAAAGCATCACAGTTACTAAATGGAATACTGAAAAGCCAGACCAAATCCTCACCCTTTAAATACACAAGCCTCTGACGGTATAAAATAGGATGGCAGAATTTTCTGGAACTTGTTCTGCCTAAAATGTTTAGTCATAATTGAAGCCTTAATGTTCAAGCCCAGAGCACTGCCAAAGATCAGAAGGAGAGAAGAGGCCAAAACTCACAGCCAACTTTTGGGTTTATCCTCTTAAACTCTGAAATGATTTGTCAAAATAAATCTGAGTAATTCTGAAATTTAAAATATATTATCTTTCATAAATGAGAAACACATTTTGACAGAACTGAGACAAACAGAAAAGTAGAATATGAAAAGGAAAATATGAAGTCATTTAACTGAGATTTTATTTTCTTAAAATAAGTTATACGTATAAGTTGCTATGGTATAAGTTTCTCGGGAAGAGGCAGAAGCAGGCACACAGACAGAGAGGAAGGGAGCATTTGCTGAGCGCCCAAATGCTGCCGAAAGAGCATCAGGTCACATGCATTTTGCTTTTCCAGCACAATCCACACATGGGCTCCTGGAAGGAGGTCTACTAAGGCTAGTTCTTCTGATGGAAAAACAGGCTTTGTGAGTGCAATGGTGCACTGGGCACAGATTAGCCAAGAACGACAGCCAGGGTTGGAATCTACCATCACCAGGTTCGCCACTCTACCAAGGCATGGCCAGATTCCCTGGAAGGAGGAAAGGAGGGTTCTCAAGGAGCTGCATCAGCCAACCACCCAGGGCTCTTCACCCGGGCTGTGAAAAGAACTGTGCAGGCTACTAGAGTCAGCTGGGATTTTGTGAAAAGAGCACTGATCTTGAATGCATGTTCTGTCAGTTTCTCTACTTTGTGACCAACATATTGGCTTAGCCTCAGTTTCCTCATCTAGGAAATGGGATATTCCATTTATTCCGTGTATGTTCAAGATACTTTGTAAGCAATGGTATCATTTCCTACTGCTGCTATAACACATTACCATGAAATTAGTGATGTAAAACAGAAATGTATTCTCTTACAGTTCTGGAGGTCAGAAGTCTAACATGAGTCTTGCTGGGTTAAAATCAATAGGAGAGACTTTGTTTCCATGACTTTTCCAGTTTCTGGAGGCCAACAAGATCCCTGGCTTGCAGCTCACCCATTCATCTGACCTCTACTTTCATTATCACGTCTCTTCTCTGACTCTGAAACTCCTGGTTTCCTCTTACAAGGACCTTTGTGATTATATTGAACCCACCCAGATAATGCGTAGTTACTTCCCCTTCTCAACATCCTTACCTTCACATCTGCAAAGTCCCCTTTTCTATGAAGGTGACATATTCATAGGTTCTGGGGATTAGGATGTGAACATCTTTGGAGTGGGCATGATTCCGTTTACCATAGCAACTTATACATATCATTTATTTAATTTTACAACATCAATTCTGAGAGCTAGGTTTTACGAAAATGTATTGTAGACCTATCATTTATTCACTAATTAACTAATTCATTCATGTTTGGGTTACCTCTTTCAACAATGACCATTGTACTGATTAGCTGGGGATAGATTTTGATGTTGCATCAGTCTTGAGACACTTTCTATAACTTCTAAGCAATCTCGTAGTTCTCTGCACATAGTCATTGTTTGATAATCATTTGCTCTTTGGGATGATGGTTGTGGTAGTCATTTGGCCTGATGACAAGTATTCCAGTTCTTTTCTACTTTCAGCCACATGTAGGTTTGTACTTCCTCACCATCTTCGAAGTTAAGTTTGGTCACGTGACTTCCTTTGGTCAAAAATGTGTAAGCGGAAGTAAACTATGTTACTTCTGAGAGGATGTATTACGAGTCAGAGTGTGAAGGTAGAAGCACACCATTGAGATGGAGCCCCGGCAGCCTGGGTTTATCCACCCGAACCCATCCTGAACATGGTTTGCAAGCAAAAGTAAAGTTTCATTATGTTAAGCAACTGAGATCTTGGGGTTGTTACTGCAGCGTAACCTACCATATCCTGACTTTTGCAGCCTTCACAATCCCTGCTGCTTTCTCGAGGAAGTCAGACATAAAGACCCTACAGTACCTTGGGCAAACCTTGATTAAGGAGATAAACCTTGACGAAAGCAGAAGGAAGCCCCTTCTATTGTGACCTCTATAGTCCAGTATCCATATTTCATCTTCTAAATAGTTCCTTAGGGTTGATTGTACTATGTTTCATTTTACAAATGAATAAATCTACATGGGAAGTTATTTAGAAACTTGAGAAAGCCACACAGCTGATAATTAGCACAACCAAGCCTCGGGCCTGAAACTCTCCATGTTTTTTGTTTTTGAGACAAAGTCTTGCTCTGTGGCCCAGGCTGGAGTGCAGTGGCAGGATCTCGGCTCATGTTAACCTCTGCCTGCCGGCTTCAAGTGATTCTTCTGTCTCAGCCTCCCGAGTAGCTGGGAATACAGGCACCCACCACCAT
>NW_012115844.1:4879178-4883673 GCF_000951035.1 Colobus angolensis palliatus | reverse complement strand
TTTTTTGTTTTTATTATTTTATTTTATTTTATTTATTTATTTTTGAGACAGCATCTCACTCTGTTGCCCAGGCTGGAGTGCAGTGGCACAATCTTGGCTCACTGAAACCTCCACCTCCCAAGTTCAAGTGATTCTTGTGTCTTGGCCTCCTGAGTAGGTTGGATTACAGGCATGTGCCACCACACCTGGCTAATTTTTTTGTTTTCGTTTTTGTTTTTGTATTTTTAGTGGAAATGGGGTTTCACCATGCTGTTTAGGCTGGTCTCAAACTCCTCACCTCAAGTGAGCCACCTACCTCGGCCTCCCAAGGTACTAGGATTACAGGGGCGAGCCACTGCACCTGGCCTGAAACTCTCCATGTTAAATGCCTTTTTCAACTACAGCCTCCCAGTGTTGAGAAATGCACGGTGATGCAGGAAATAATACATGAAAGCAAGCTGCTTGTTACATCTTGTGACACATGAGCAGAGAACCTTAAGATGCGTACGGAAACAATGGCGCTGGGCCATGTGAAAGGTGTTACCTTGTTCTCCTTCATGAATGCCTCTTCGACTGCCTGGCGGCTGTATTCTCCAATGTACCATTCATTGTGCTGGACATCCTGCAGAACAGAATCACTTACAGATATTTTAGGGTCAAAGGAAAGTATGAATTACTGATTAATTAATTCAAAATTTACTTTTGTTCCACCAGTGCCTAGTCACAGTTTAATCTATAGTAGATATTCAGTGCCTAACATTTAGTCCCTGAACTTGGAGAAGCCCACAGATACTTGGAGCAGAGAGACACAGAGAAAGTTACTACATCTGGGGAATTCTGAAGTCAACGGGAATCTGTTGAGAAAGGTCCTTCAGCACCACCCTCAGAATGGATGATAAGCCCGCTATCTATCAGTGCTTTCTGAATCTTCAGCTGCTGAGGCTTGTTGAGGTGGAAATATGCGTTGTTTGTGAAGCCTACACTGCCCTAGTCACATACAGACAGCAGGGAGGGAGAAAGAGCCCATCTCTGCCACTTCCCTGGAGGCACAGGCGGCTGAGCTATGATTTGGATCCTAGTTTATCTAGCTTTCTCCCTGGGCCGCACTGCTTTATTTATATCAATGTTAAATGACTTTAAATTCTTCTGATGATAAAATCCAGACTAACTGGGAGAAGGAAGGGCAGTCAGGTAGATGCATCATGGACTTGCAATTCCTCCACAGGGTTCCGAGGATCGTAATATTAAATAACCCTCCCTGTGCGTCCAGCATGTATAAGGTCCTTCCTCATTTAGTAGCATGTCAATCCATCCTTACAACACATCTTTGAAGTAGGCACGTCAGGTAGTTTTAACCCTAGTGAAGATGGACAGTGAAGGTTCAGAAAGTCAAAACCTGAGCTGGGCGTGGTGGCTCATGCCTGTAATCCCAGCACGATGGGAGGCTGAGGTGGGCAGATCAAGAGGTCAGGAGATTGAGACCAGCCTGGCCAACATGGTGAAACCTCGTCTCTACTAAAAATACAAAAATTAGCTGGGTGTGGTGGCGCGTGCCTATAATCCCAGCTACTCAGGAGGCCAAGGCAGGAGAATAGCTTGAACCTGGGAGGTAGCAGTTACAGTGAGTCGAGATTACACCACTGCATTCCAGCCTGGTGACAGAGCGAGACACCCTCTCAAAAAAAAAAAAAAAAGCTGTCAAAACCTGTCACATGGTTGGTAAGAGTTAGGTACATGACATCAGATCTTTGGTCTCTCATTCATTTGGAGTCTCTGGTCCACTGAAAAATAAACCTGATACATTCAATACTGAGATTCTGATTCTATTCACGTGAGAACACACTGATGTGAATACCATCTGGAACGGTATGAGTTAGCTCTAACTCAACCCTGCAGTCTCACTTCCTGCCACCCCATTTCAGACATGGGTCTGGCCAGACAAAAGTGCTTCTACTCTGGACACACACAGATTCAGGAATAGAACAGAATTGGCCCTACTGCTTGGAATCCCTCCTGGTCTTCACCTCTGCCTACCCAGCTCAGCCATTCTTTTGCATCAAGATTGGGACTAAGTCACCTCTTCTTTTTTTCTTTTTCTTTTTGAGAGACAGAGTTTCACTCTTGTTGCCCAGGCCGGAGTTCAATGGCACAATCTCGGCTCACTGCAACCTCTGCCTCCTGGGTTCAAGCAATTATCCTGCTTCAGCCTCCCAAGTAGCTGGATTACAGGCATGTGCCACCACGCCCGACTAATTTTTGTATTTTTAGTAGAGACTGGGCTTCACCATGTTGGTCGCTGGTCTCAAACTCCTGACCTCAGGTGATCCACATGCCTTGGCCTCCCATAGTGCTGGGGTTACAGGTGTGAGCCACCATGCCTGGCCCAAAAGTCACCTCTTATTTGACCTAGTCCTTACCCCCTTGCTGAAAAGGTCCATGGCAGGACCAGCTCTGCCTCACTCCAGCAAAGCCATGTGACAGGCTCTAGAGACAAAGGAAGTTGTGGAGCCCCATCTCCCCACTGAAGCATGAACTGTCTGAGCTTGAAGTGGTCTATTGCTTCCAGGGGGCCTCTTGGCCAGTCCATGGACTTGGCAGAGCTCAGTCATGGTGCATTTCATCTACTCTGTTTTTATTTATTTGTCCAAGTTGGAAGACATTTAGAGATAAGTCCTATGTTTCTCCAGGTGTGGTCATGCGGGATGGCTGGTGAGTGTAACTGGTGCTCAGAAACTGAATTATGTATCTCAGAATCACTTGTGGGGAGGCAGTCCCCTTCTAATTCCCTTTCTAGTCCCCCTGAATAATTCAAAAGGAATGTTTCATTTTGGCCTGATGCGTCTTTAATATCTCTCTGACATTTCTAATCTCTTCTTTAACAGAAGAAGGGCAGTCCTTATGCTGAGAGTCATTAGCAGGTGATGGGATGCTGCTACAGTTTAATAGCTTGTTTTGTTTATATTGCAATGAATTTTTTTTTTTAATTAGGGAAAATATTGTATACCAAAAATATAATTCTAAGGCCTCCTAACCATCTGAATGGACTCCCTCCTCTGCCAGGGCACTGTTACAATTTAACCCGAAAGACTGGTTTGGGTCCTGACAGGAAGTAGGGGTCAGACATGCCTCATTATACCTCTCTGTCTTTAACATCAACACAGACTTTAAGTCTGAGAGGAAGCATTTACAATCTATTCTCTCTGAAGCCTGCTACCTGAAGGCTTCATCTGTACAATAAGAACTTTGGTCCAAAATCCCTTATCTTAACTGATTATAAGACCTCTATCTATCAGTGATACTCCCTTTCTGTTGATCCCAGGTCTTTAGATAAACTCAACCTATTGTTAACCAGAAAAATTTGAAATTTACCTATAACCTGGAAGGCCCCACTTCAAGCTGTCCCACCTTTCTGGACTGAAACAATGTATTTATTAAATGTAATCCCAACACTTTGGGAGGCTGAGGCAGGTGGATCACCTGAGGTCAGGAGTTCGAGACCAGCGTGGCCAACATGGTGAAACTCTGTCTCTACTAAAAATACAAAATTAGCCAGGTGGGGTGGTGCACGCCTGTAATCCCAGCTACTTGGGAGGCAGGAGAATCACTTAAACCTGGGAAGCAGTGGTTGCAGTGAACCGAGATCACACCGTGGCACTCCAACCTGGGCAAAAAGAGTGAAACTCTGTCTCAAAAGAAAAGAAAAGAAAAGAAAAAAGGTGTATTTGATTGAAGTCTCCTATCTCCCTAAAAAGTATAAAACCAAGCTGCACCCTGTTGGGCACACGTTCTCAAGACCTCCTGAGTGCTGTGTCATGGGCCATGGTCACTCATATTTGGCTCAGAATAAATCTCTTCAAATATTTTCCAGAATTTGACTCTTTTCGGCAACAATATAATAAGATTTACCATTTTAACCATTTGTAGTTGTATAATTCAGTGGCAATAAGTACATTCACATTGCTTTACAGCCATTTCCACTATCCATCTCCAAAAGTTTCTAATGACTCCAAACGGAAACTCTGTATCCATTAAAGAATAACTCTCCATTACCTCCAACTCCTTCCTCAGGGCCCAGTTACCACCATCCTACCCTCTGTCTCTATGAATTTGCCTGTTCTAGGCACCTTGTATACATGGAGTCATATATTTGTCCTCCGTGTCTGACTTACTTCACGCAGCATAATGTTTTCAAGGTTCTTGTATATTGTATCACATTAGAATTTTATTCCTTGTATTCCCCTATTCCTGTTTCATTGTGTGCGTGTGTGTACCATTTGTTTATCCATTCATCTGTCAATGGACATATAGGTTGTTTCCATCTTTTGTCTATTATAAATAATTTTATCAACGTGGGTGTACAAATATCTGAGTCTTTGCTTTCAGTTCTTTTGGGCATACACTAAGGAATGGAATTACTTCACTTCTTTTTTTTTTTTTTTTTTGAGACGGAGTCTCACTCTGTTGCCAGACTGGAGTGCAATGACGTGATCTTGGCTCACTGCAACCTCCAACTCCC
>NW_012115844.1:4869240-4879128 GCF_000951035.1 Colobus angolensis palliatus | reverse complement strand
CCAGACTGGAGTGCAATGACGTGATCTTGGCTCACTGCAACCTCCAACTCCCTGGTTCAAGCAATTCTCCTGCCTCAGCCTCCCGAGTAGCTGGGACTACAGGCACGCGCAACCATGCCCAGCTAATTTTTGTATTTTTAGTAGAGATGGGGTTTCACCCTGTTGGCCAGGATGGTCTGGAACTCCTGACCTTGTAATCCGCCCACCTCGGCCTCCCAAAGTGCTGGGATTACAGGCGTCAGCCATCATACCTGGCCTGAATGGAGTTACTTCTAAAGTCACTTTCTACAATATATAACACTGGTTAAAAAAAAATTAACCAGGATAGTGATATCAAGTGAAAACAGGTCACCTTAAAGAGTATTATTAAGTAAATGTTATTATTGACAGGACATAGGTATCCCACAAATCATAAAGGCACATTCAAATACCTGAAATCAGGGAAATCCTGATGTGGTCCAAGCCTGTCTCACGCCTATGAGGAATTTGGGAGCTGGGAGGGAGCATGACCTTGTGTAGACCTCTAGTTAGCTCTAGTTAGAACCAAGGGATCCCCATGTTTATGAAGAAGATGAAAGAGCAAAAGGAAGCCGAGTGCATGACAAGGGACAATAAAAGAAGGACATGGTCTTTTTTTTTTTTTTTTTTGTGGCAAAGTCTGGCTCTGTTGCCCAGGCTGGAGTGCAGTAGTGCGATCTCAGCTTACTGCAACCTCTGCCTCCCAGGTTCGAGCGATTCTCCTGCCTCAGCCTCCCAAGTAGCTGGGATTACAGGCATGTGCCACTGCACTTGGCTAATTTTTGTATTTTTGATAGAGATAGAGTTTCTCCATGTTGGTCAGGCTGGTCTCAAACTCCTGACCTCAAGTGATCTACCCACCTTGGCCTCCTGAAGTGCTGAAATTACAGGCGTGAGCCACCATGCCTGGCCAGGATGTGAAAATATTTTCCAAAGTCTAATTTCAGATTATAAGACCCTTTTAGAATTAGGTAGAAATTAATATGAATATAAGGGTAACAAAAGAGCTTTGGGATACTGTAAGAATTCACCAGAGATATCCTATACATTCTGCTTCTGCTTAGAAATCTTCACAAGCTCTGTAGCAGGACAGTGAGTAGTAGCAGGGTATGGGATGTAGACCTGGAAGAGGCACATCCTCTGGGGTTTTACAGTGAAAGACTTTAATAAATAACATCTAATGTGATGGAGAGAAAGCATACAAGATACAGTGAAAGCTTTATTCCCCCACCATAGGGTAATGTAAGTGAAAAATGGTGCAAAAATAATCAATTGTAGGGAATGAGCGTATTTTAGAAAGAGGCCGCAAAATAGATGATGGACACACAAGAACACAGTTAGCATCCATTTGCATCTCCCCACTCTTTACGTCTCCATTAGGGTGGGGACCATAACCTCTAGCACATTATCTGGCACAATAACTGCTCAACTAGTGGTCATTGGACTGTTAACTGAAATGAGTGTGTAGTACATGAATCTTTTGCTGGAAAAAATTGCAACCTGTATATCCTAGTTAACCCCCCACAAGATTATTGGACAACTGGTAAATATAAAACACATGTCTAAAAATCTATATTTTTGGATTAATTTTTTAAAAACACTTTAGAATCTGGAAACATGCCAATCGAAGAATCTGGTGAGAGACCAACATAATATGTTATATAGCAACATATTTAAAAATATTAAAATACTTTAAAAATATTAAAACCCAGTAATATGTAGCCAGAAGGGAAAAAGTTGAAGTCAAATATAAATAATCTCATTTTGGGCGTTGTTCAGGAAAACTCTATTTAGATGCCAAGTACATCTAGAAGGACTTGGCAGAAAAGTGTCTGCTTACCTTTCTATCAGACCTTTTGGGGAAAGGTGGTCTCCAGCTTGTGTATTTATAGGGTGGTATATTTTCATGAGGGCTACAGCTGGCTGGAGGCTGGCATCTCTGAGGAGAACAGGGCTGCATGCCTCCTCTATGATCTGGAAAGGTTAAATTCACATTTCAGTGTGATTTTGTGACTGGTGCAGGCTGTCTCCCACATCCAAAAAGGAACTGAAACCCTTCTCTCCTTCCTATATCCGTGAGGACCTTCTTGGTCAACACCACATCAGCTCACTCAGTGACTTTAATTCTCTCTGTTTTGTTCCCTGCCTGTAGCTTTGCGCTTCCTCCTTTCTTTCCTTAAGACTCACAGAGTCATCTTTTAATAATGTAATTCTGAGCCAGGCATGGTGGCTCACGCCTGTAATCCCAGCACTTTGGGAGGCCGAGGTGGGCGAATCATGAGGTCAGGATATGGAGACCGTCCTGGCTAACACAGTGAAACCCCATCTCTACTAAAAATACAAAAATTATCCGGGCATGGGGACACACTCCTGTAATCCCAGCTACTAGGGAGGCTGAGGCAGGAGACTCGCTTGAACCAGGGAGGTGGAGGTTGCAGTGAGCCGAGATCATGCCACTGCACTCCAGCCTGGGTGACAGAGCAAGAGTCCGTCTCAAAAAAAAAAGAAAAACAAAAATGGAATTCTGACTCTGCCACTCCCCTTGGTAAAATTTCTGATATGATTTCCTTTCTGCCTAGAAGAAAATGTAAATGTTTTCCTTCTGTCCATAAGGCTCTGAATGGACTCTCTATTCATATTTCTCCATCCACATCCTCATTTCTCCCCCAATTGTCTACTCTGTTCCGTGTGTAATGAACTCTGTTCATTTTTTTAAACATGACAAGTTCATTCCCTATTTTGGAAACACTATTTTATTCAACTTGAAAGAATAACTTTAAAAAATGAAACGTCATACTTTCTAACCCAAAAGAATGACTGACAAACTATTGTTATTCCAACCTCGATATTTGACAGATACGTTAATAAAAATGAACAAAGTGAGCCTGTCACTTCATGGAAAATAAGGGGCAGTGTCTGTTACTGATCATAAGACTGGAATTTGCAAGTGCAAACTGGAGTTTGAGGAATCTTGCATCTGCCACTGTAACACAACAGAAACCCAACATTTACACTTTTCTAATGTGGTGGGTGGTGCAAATGTGATTTTAAAAATATATTACATAATAACATTTATCAACAGTGGCAGTCCTGTTCATGTCTATTATCCATTATTTTCTAAGTCATCAATGCATGATGTTGCACAATCCTGCCTGGATAAAAGATAAATTCAAGTACAAGACAGACCGAGGGATTTTAAAGTAGCAGAATATAAAAAGTTCATTGATAGGGGTTTGATTTCACATGACACCTAAACTTTAAGATACTACCATTTGTCAAATGTTAATGTGCTATTTTCTCTACATACCTCAATCAAAATAACATTTTCATTGCATATCTTTCCAGTTAATAATGATAAAAAAAATATATATATATATTGAAATTTAGACCACAAACATGGAGTGAAGTATAAGGAGAAATACCAAGCAAGACAGCTGTAAATTTATTGGTAATTTTAAGCAAGGAGCAACTATTTTAAAAACATAAAACCTTTAGGATAGATAAACATTATGTAAGTAAAATACTAGGCAAAAATAACATATGAAATGGAAAGAGGTAATCAGTGTGAATGCAGAATTATAAGTTTTTAGTTGTAATTTATTCTAAAAAACATAAGCAAAGTTACAGTTATGCTTAGTAACTTAACAAGAACTTTGAAAGGATGGGTTGCTTTCGATCCAGTAAATTTTTGAGATGAAATATTAAACATTAGCAAATACATGCCATTTTCCATAATATTTATATAGGCGCTAATTCTGCTTCTTGTAATCAAAAAGCCAAATTTATCTCTAAGTTTACTAAGAAGAACACTACTTCTGATGCATTGACAATTTTATTCTAAGGAGACCAAGGACTGTAGCTTCTTTTTTTTTTTTCTGAGATGGAGTTTTGCTCTTGTTGCCCAGGCTGGAGTGCAATGGCACAATCTTGGCTCACTGCAACGTCTACCTCCCCAGTTCAAGCGATTCTCCTGTCTCAGCCTCCCGAGTAGCTGGGATTACAGACACCTGCCACCACACCCAGCTAATTTTTGTATTTTTAGTAGAGTCAGGGTTTCGCAAAGTTGACCAGACTGGTCTTGAACTTCTCACCTCAGGGGATCCGACCACCTTGGCCTCCCAAAGTGCTGGGATTATAGGCGTGAGCCACCACGCCTGGCCAGGATTGTTGCTTTAAATGTTGATCTTAAGGATGTTTGTTATGAGGGCTTATTTGTATCAAAATATTTGTTGCAGAAAACTGTTTGATCACTTAAAGTTTAAATTACCTTAATTGTGGTTAGTTAATTTCAGCCATCAATTTATATTTTAAAAAATGAATAAAACTAGAGCCATTCCTAGTTTTAAAATGTTATTTTACAAATAAAAAAATTTAACTTTCAAACACAATGAAGAATCTGCACTTTTGGAAATAAAGCATTCTAAGTTTTTTGTATTGTTTGAAAAGAAAATATGAATTTCAGATTGCTAAAATTTTAGCATGCCATTATTAAAAATATTTAGGGTAACCAAAAGAAGACTGATACTGAAATGTATAACTTCCAAGAAAAAGAAAGAAAGGAAAATAAAGGCGAGATGAATCTAGTATACAGCAGGACAAAAAAATTAAATACAAATCAGGACAAATAGGAGGCACAACATATATAAAAACAGACCCCAAAATATCAGTAACTACAATAAGTATCAAAGGTGCAAACTTACCTTTAAAAATCAGATGCAGATTGATTTAAAAATTCCAGTTATTTGCTAATTGCACCTCTAACATGTAATTACACAGAGAGCAAAAGGATGGAGACCTGTATATCAGGCAAATCCTAACCAAGAGAAAGCCAACAGAACTGTACTAATACACAATACAATTGACTTGAGACTTATTTAAATGGCCATAATTAACTTTTCAACATGGATTGAAGAAATAGCAACATACTCAAGAGGAAAAAATAACCATTTTCGGTATTTCCTATCACTTAGATGGTGTTGCATGCATAGTAATGTTCAGTGATCATGAATTTTTCATGATATTGTGGCAACTGATTTATTCTTTCTTAACCTTCAGTGCCTTGCTTGGATATTTTAAAAGTCCTACTTGAAAAAGAGCATTTGGAAACAGCTATGCATTTGTAGTTTGTTCAGAGAATGACTTAAAACAAAACAGAACAAAGAAACAAAAAGAACAAGTTTGCCAAGTAAATTTTCCCTGAAAGCCTGGTTGGATCTTTGTTGAATGAATGAATGAAAGAAATTCTGACTGTGTAACTCGCTCTAAGTATTTAATTGATTTTGTTTTAAAATAATTGAAGCAGTTAATCTTTGGAATTTTTTTTTTTCTTAAATAAAACATTACATTTAAGTTTTATAAACCCATGAAATAGGACTCTCCTAATATGGAGAATGGAGGGTCACAGAAATGAAGCCACAAGATAAGGGGAAGAACATTGGGACTAGCACAGTGGAGGTGCACAATAAATTTGAGGGAGAGTAGCCTAATAGAAAAGGCATGGGTTGAAAAACCATACTGATATCAATAATTGCTAATATTTAAAATTCTTATGCATTATAGATTAAGCTCTTAGCACAGTGTTTGATCATATAACCACCCCATCAAGGCTAGCTGTGAGTGTTGCTAATATTACTAGAGAAACACAGTTCTAGACCTCCCTGTTGTAACTTATAATAAAGCATTTTATGTTAAGCAGGTCATCTGTAAATATTTATTTGAAAAATTTAATTCACACTTATACACAATTTAAAAATTAATTTTGTAACAATTCACACTTATACACAATTTAAAAAATAATTTTGTAACAAAAAGAGGCTGGGTGCGGTGGCTCACGCCTGTAATCCCAGCACTTTGGGAGGCTGAGGTGGGCGGATCACGAGGTCGGGAGATCGAGACCATCCTGGCTAACACGGTGAAACCCTGTCTTTACTAAACGTACAAAAAATTAGCCGGGCGTGGTGGTGGGCGCCTGTAGTCCCAGCTATTCCGGAGGCTGAGACAGGAGAATGGTGTGAACACGGGAGGCGGAGCTCGCAGTGAGCCAAGATCCCGCCGCTGCACTCCAGCCTGGGTGACACGATGAGACTCCATCTCAAAGAAAAAAAAAAAAAGGAAAAGAAAAAGAGCCATCTCTTTGCTATTAAAGCAAAGAGAAAGCATTAGTGAACAAAAACTAAAAATAAAAAAGGAAAAGAAAACAGATGATCTACAATCCCAGACTTAGAGAATAACGTTGTCACTACTTTGGAATATAACCAAAACTGGGGCCTCTTCCAACATGTCAAAATATTTTTTTCTGTCCTGAGATCCACTTGCTTTGGGTTCCTAATAGTTTAACTTGAATGCATTTATCAAAGAATTGAGCCAAATCTGTTTATCAGGCGGTAACTGAACAAGAATAACTGAACTTCCCCAAAATTATTTTCTCATTTGTAAAATAAGTATAATAACATGTACAACTGCGGAGGTGTAAATTTCACTCTGCTGCATGAATGCCTATACCTGATGCATTAGAGAATTCATTAGACCGATAATTCTAGGAGTGTAGACGCTGCGTGTTGTTTTCTGCCTACTTAACATTGCCAAGTACTGGTGATGCAGGCATGAATTCATACCCAGTAGAATGAGTATCGGTTCAGTAGCTGATGGAGGAACATCGCAGGTGTGCTTAAGCACTGGTTAAGAGAAGGTGGGGTGGTCCCCACTCTGTATTCTTGGGGCTCAGCCCAATTTTTGGTGCAAACCATGTTCTTGGTGGATGTTTGTTTACTGAAATAGGAACTAACGAAGGCTCAAACATTTCGCCATCCATCTCAGGCTTCTTTCAGCAACCTTGTTTCCTCTGAGATGAGGTGGGATTATCTGACAGTAACCTAAGCAACCCTAGTACAGATGATCTACTTACAGCCCTGGGGTGCTTGACTGGACTCATATCTGTGAAGGCCATTTCCATTCCTCCATTCCATTCTTCAATTGCTCTTTATTTTTTTATTTGTGCTTGATTTTATATTTCAAGTTAAGATTCTGGATTTCTCTCTAAGCTATGATTCTGCTTCCCCATCCCTGCAACAAAACCTTCATAAGTAACATCCCTTCTGAGCCCAGTCAGCCTCTGGACTTTCCTCCGGGATGCTCCAAGTCTTTTCATCTTCATCCACTCAGATCTGACCTTTAGGACTTCCATCCCTGACATCTGATGACTAGGGATTGAGTCCATTGGGTTTATTTTAGCCCTCTTTGGGCACCTTTTAAATAAAGGAATCTTCTGTTGGGAAACTCATTAGCAATGTGTATATGAGGGGAAGTGAATTTATCAGCTTGGTTTTCCAGCCTCAGGCCCAGATGGCTTATGGCAGCAGTGATATGAAGGTATGATGGAAGTCCATGAGACAACCTACAGGTCTACTGAGGTCATTTGAGTGGGAAGAAGAAAGAGAATGCAGAAAAGGAAAAAAGGACATTAAAATGTATTAGTTGCCTACTACGTGGCAGGCAGAGGGCTGTGTGTGTGTGTGTGTGTGTGTGCAAATACTATATTAATATGAATATATCAGTTAACATTACTACTTGAATTTTATGAAAGGGGAAAGGTAAAGCTCAAAGAATTAATTTGTTCAAAGTGATCTTACTATAAGGAGAGAGACAGAATTAGGAGCAGGATCAGTAGAGAACCTCATCCTCTCCACAATACCCTGTGGGCTTTGCTTCCTCCAGGTTTAAACCCTCTTTTCTTTTTTTGGCTCAACAAAGAGAGATTCCAGTGCTAGATGTCAACACAGAATCTTCATGGCACACAGAGTGAAAAAAGGAAGGACAAATGAATATGATGGCAGTAGTTTGTGCAAAATAATTAGTTAATACCAACACCCACCACTAACAGTCATGGAACTCTATGTTTATATGCCACTTCAGACATCGCCACAGATGTGATATCCTTCTGATTTTTACTTACAGTCACTAAGAGACGTCAGTTTTATTTTCTTCATTTTGCAGATTTTTCTTGAGACAAATTTGTTTTGCACCCAGTGGATTGGGAAAAATTAAGTTTGTCAAAAACAACTGTTGGAGAGAATGGGGAACAATGGGGACTCACACACTGTTGGTGAGACCAGTCAATGTCTACTTTGGAAAACACATCTAGGGCAGTTGAAGAGATGCATGTCCTAAGAGCAATTTCATGAAGGCAATTTCTTATGAAGGGAAATGATCGCATTTTATACATGGGACAACATCTGTACTAATGTTGATAGCATAATAATATTCATAAGAGGAAAAACTACCTAAAACTACCTAAAAACTACCGTAAGAGAAACCACCTAAGTGATCATATTTAATCATGGATTAAAATTATTGTCATAGTAATGCAATGGAAATGAGCTAATTACATCTGTACACATCAGCTCAGTGGCTCTGGGGTTCACAACAGCTAAGTCCCAGAGCAGCAATATCGCAGTATCATGACTTACCTGTTTATTTGATAATTCTGAAAGTGCTCTTACCTCTGTTTTGCACACCGTGGTTGCTCGTCGTGAATGAAGAACTATAAGAAAATGTGTTAGAATTCAAAGAATGTTAGTATTTCCCCTTGGTGGTAAAATTCCACTCAGAGGCAAGGTCAATGATAACAGCCTGAAGTCCACAGTTATAAAGCAGTTTATATTTCACTGGATAGGCTAGAAGAATCGTTTGTTTTGAAAGGCACTAGGAGGCATGTTCTCCTGCTTTCTCAAGCTGGCAATATTAGACGTGGAACAAACTGACCATATAAGTTCTTCTCAGGTCTTTTCAGTGAGTGCATATAATTATTCTTCACTTTTTGAAGCCATGAATTTAAACTTGTTTTGTAGCTACAGTCATTATGGAACACAACATTTTGCTGGTGGGGGTTCAAAATCTATAGAAACTGTTTACCAATTGAAAGTCAACCACAGAGTGGAAGAAGGATATAGAAATTATTGTATTCCTTCTAGAATTGTGTGCTAAGTAAGAAAACTTCGTGGATTATGATAAGAAAAACACCAAAGAAAAAGAGATTATAAAACTGTAAGACAAAATAACAATATGCATTTCTAACTACAAAAATGATATTATCAAGACTGTCCATCAGTGGCTTTTCTTAGCACTCTACTTAATACTTAGCTCTAATTTTCTGGTTCATTTTGTATTGTGGTCAGCATCATCCATATAAGCTCCAGGTGCTACCACAGTTAAATCTAATTACATGAGAGATGCTCTATTCCAAGGACTGTGCTATTGACTAAAGCCTCTGGGTTAATTAAATGAAACCTGATCCATTTCTAGTGCCAGTGAAATCAACTGTGCATATATCTGGTTTATGTTGTCACCATAAAAGCCCGAGGTCACGTGTTTTGCTTTGTGGATAAAAACGCGAGCAGTTCATCCAGTCACCATACTACGTTGTGACTGCCAGTCAGACTGCTACTGAAATTCAAAATTTGACTCCGTTAAAACCAGAATCCTTTTACTAGCAGCCAGTGTACAATTCAGTTAAATGTCTGGGAAAAAATAGGGAATAGCAAAATTTCTCTGCTCTAATAGTTTAGGATTTTTAGAAAATGTTGAAAAGAATAGAAATGTCCTCTGTGGATATTCTAGAAGTACATAGTTGATATGACTATAAGCAGAAAAAAATAAAAGCAAAATAATGAAAATTAAAAGGCCTGGCGCGGTGGCTTAAGCCTGTAATCCCAGCACTTTGGGAGGCCAAGGCAGGTAGATCACCTGAGGTCAGGAGTTCAAGACCAGCCTTGGCAACATGGTGAAACCCTGTCTCTACTAAAAACACAAAAATTAACTGGGCGTGGTGGCACATGCCTGTAGTCCCAGCTACTTGGGAGGCTGAGGCAGGAG
>NW_012115844.1:4867879-4869074 GCF_000951035.1 Colobus angolensis palliatus | reverse complement strand
AAAGAAAGAAAGAAAGAAAAAGAAGGAAAGAAAATAAAAATGATGACTGGTTTAACAAATATGTGTTGAATACTTACTAGGCACATTGTATGTTCTGGGGAATAGACAATACAGAAGACATGGCCTCTGCCTGAATGAAGGTTAGTTTATAAAAGAAACACATCCTTGTATCATAATTATAATGTAGAATAAATGTTATGGTAAAGGTGTGCACAGCAGAAGTTTCTGTAGTAGTAAAAGGTCATGTAAATGAGACAAAATTGCTTTCATTCTCAGGAAAGGCTTTAAGGGAGAAAGATGAACCAAGCTGACCCCTGAAGCACGAATAGGAGTAAGAGTGTATTCCAGGCAGGTAGAGCAGCACCAGAGGCAAGGAGGCATGGCCTTTTCTGCAAGAGACCAGAAAGCAGTTCTTTCTAGAGGAAAGGGAGGGTGTGGAGATGATCAGTATCATTGGAAGACTAGTGCAATAGTCCAGGCAAAAGTTGACAGTGACTGGGCCATGCAAGGAGCTAGGAAAATGGGGAAGAAATAGACATTCAACACATGTTTTAGAGATGTAATTTTGGGAGCTGAAAATGGATGGGATAGAGGAAGAGTGAAGATGGGAAAGAGAGCTAACTGAGTTTACTGGGATGAAAATCTTTGCAGAGGATATTGTGGGTTTCAGAATGGGACTAGAAATGAAGAGTTTGATTTTCACCATTATGAGTTTGTGCTGCCTGGGACTTAGCTAAGGAAAACTGCTCAATGGGTCATTAGATACACAGGTCTGGAGCTAAGAGAGGTGGTTTGCAGAAGATAGGGATTTGGGAATTATCAACATGGGGTTGAAGTTTGATGCTGGAGATAGATGTGATTACGCAGGCCTTACAGATGGTAAAGAGGACCTCAGATGAATTCTGAGGAATACCAACATTTAGAGGTCAGTTTGGGAAAAAGTCCAAGATGAGGAATTAGAAGAAGCAGCAGTCAGTTAAGAGAGGGAGAAACATCAAGACTCTTTATTCAATAAATGAAACAAACAAATAAATAAACAAAAGAAGTGAAACCACATCAAATAACTATTACAGAAATGAGGCCAACTGGAGAGCTTGTTATTTTTTCACTGTAATGTAATGTGTGTATTTTTTACTTTTACAAAATTACATTAAGAAAGGGGGCTGAGCATGGTGGCTCATGCCTGTAATCCCAG
>NW_012115844.1:4797718-4867422 GCF_000951035.1 Colobus angolensis palliatus | reverse complement strand
AGGAGGAGGAGAAGGAGGAGGAGGAGAAGGAGGAGGAGGTGGAGGAAGAGGAAGAGGATATCGTGGTATGGGGAAGAGTTTTGTATTTAAGCTGTTTGGGGCTTAGACACCAGACGGTCCCCAAAGCACAGTGAAGCTACATGTCCTAGTACCCACAGGCCAAATAAAGTTACTGAAGGTGCCAAATGGGACCAGGGAAGAAAGTAAAGGAGGGAAAGGAATAGGGTATGGTGATCATGCCCCCAATATACGGGGCCTGGCAATAGCAATGAGAGCAAGTGTTCACTGTGCTCTTGCAACATGCCTGACTCTGCCCTAGGTTTCTCATGTAAGACAGTGAGGTTGCCCAGGTCACGTGGTTCACTGCTGATGAAGTCAGGCAACCTGGCTTCAGTGGATCCTGCTTAACACTATTCTGTTCCATCTCAAACATAGTCCATTCCCAGCAAATACTTACTGAATCAATTAAAGGCAGCATTTTAGCCATGGGCAGGCACCAGGGATAGTCAGGATTTATGGGCTGCATTTTTAGAATCAAGTCCTTATGAGCAGCACTGGCTACTGAACAGTGCTTGGACTTTGAGCTTGGGCTTGGCTTCCATGGTAAAGGGCTCGGTCTTTCTCAGCTTTATGTTTTTCATCTGAAGAATTGATGCAAATTATCTCCTGGATTCATTAAGCTTTAAGCTGGGGTTCCATGGAGGAATAGGAGTGTTCCAAGTAGGGAGAGGGTGGAGAGGAGCAAATATGGGGGGAGGGACTACAGGCGGGAGAGGGGCATGTGCCAATGCCGTGCATTAAGTGGCATTATGGTTGCTGGCAGGCATCTGATGAGGCTGCAGTGCCCCAGAGTGATAGGAGAGTGGCTTGAACTGAGGTCAGAGGCACTGGCAAGAGTGAGATCATAAGGGCTTTACAGCACCTAATACTGGAGGCCCCGGATTTTGTTTTAGGGCAGTCACTACTAATTTAGTGACTTTGGTCAATAAATATCCTGCCTGAGCCTTGACTTCTTTAACTGTTCAGTTGGGTTGACAGTTGTCACAAGAAGTGGGGCAGGCAAGTATCTAACCCGATGATTCCGATGAGGGCATTTTCAACAACACTTGGTCGCCTGGCCATCAATTGCTGTTCAGAAGTAACTAAAGCTTTTGTGTGGTCATCAACCCAGAATAGTTTGAAAAAACCCACTTTTCCTCCCAGGTTGATTAGCATCCTTTCCAGTTAATCCCATCTGGTTAATCCTTAAAATTTCCCAAACTTCTCTAACACTCAATCATTTATAAATTTCCAAAAGAACAACATTATCAAAATCAATAACAGCCGTAATTCACAAGTTTCTCTTGAACCTCATTATTGGGCTCCAGACACAAAGACTTTTGTTTCTCAGAAAGTCTTTGTGATCATTTATCTGAGACAGCACATGGCCTGACCCCCAGCCTCAGACCTGAGAAGGGATTTCTGGCTCCTTACCTGCTAATGGCAAGTGGAATCTCTTGAGAATTTTGGTTTTGTAACAGATGAGTTGATTCAGGCTTCCTCTGGTTATGAGGGACTATATAAAACAGTGACATAATTTAGTCAGATTGCAAAAGAAAAATAATTGAGAACCATTAGAAGCCCACTGGAACTACTATAATTTCCTCCAAGTAATCTCTGATTGTTAGAAGGGGGCTCTTGATGGTCAGTGGAAACTGTAACTCACATATTCTGCAACTCTTCTGCCTCCTGAGAATGACTTTTATATTATTTATATTTATATGTTGTAAAAATCACTTTGAATATTTACAAGCTAGAACACATTATTGAACCTCCCAGAAATACAGAATATTACATTGGAAGGTATTTAGGGATTATTCTGGACCTGTGATTTTAAAAGACTTTTAGCTTCATCCTCATTCATTCATTCATTCATTTATATCATCTGACAAATATTTACTGAACAGCTACTATGGGACAAGTACTCTGCCAGAGTCTGGGAATACAGTGGAGAAGAAGACAGACATAGTTCTTACCTTCTAATGAAAGGAAATGGAAATAAGCATGCAAGTAAGTCGATAAGAACGTTTCTACTAGGCAGTACAATGATATAAAGGAAATGAAGTACACTTTGGGATACAGAGTGACTATACGTATGGCTAAGAAAGACCTTTCTGAGAGATGAGATCTTAACAAGAAGTAAGTTAAATGAAAGGACTGTTCTGGCTGATGGAGAAGATTGGGGTGCCCAGCTTGTCATGGCACTTGTATTCTCATGCCCTCCTGTGATAGGGCAGGTGAGCTCCTAGGGTTCTGATGTAGACCAGCAGTCTCTACCTGGTTCCAGCCAGGGATACAGTTTCTCAATTTCCTCCCCACCTCGATCATCAAGTTTTTAAAAGTTCTGCCAACCATACAATCTGGAGTTATTTAGTAATTTCATATGCAGTGTATGTTACTGCTTTTTATTTTCTTTTCATCACAGACAGATTTAACTAGGCATCCAGAATTGCCAAGGGCACATCATAATACTATGATATAAAATCTCATAAAACACTCTCCCAGCTGTGACCATAAGTAATAAAGCGAAGGGTGCATACAGGCACCAGCATGTTTTAATTGTGCTTGTTGCTCTGTATTCTGCCCAAGGTTCATCACAAACTGGACACCTTTGATCGAAGGACTGTGATTACTTGAAACATGAGTCAGCGGCTGGTCCATGAATCATGCATCCCATAAAATCATTTCATGTCATCAGTAGCCACCCAGAGTATCTGCCCCTCTTGAGCTGAACAATGCCACGTTGTTGTGTTAACACTCATTGTTGTGTTGTCTGATGAAACAATACCTGAACATTTTAGTTAGGATGTTGAGCTGTATTGTGGGAAAGGGCATGGTTTCAGTTAGGTTTGTGAATTTTTTAGGCTTGCTAACAACTCCTACTCCTCCATCAGGGACTCATGGGGAATCCATAAATCCAATTTAGGCCTCATTTCCAGTTTAGCTTTGTCAATGTGTAGAGAAGAGCAGACCTGAGCCTCACAGAGGAAATGCAACTTGACCAAAACCATACAGTGATTTTGTGGCAGGCAGGCCTCTGAAATCCTAACCTAACATTGCTCTGTTGAACTATGATGTCTTTTGCGAACTCTTTGGGCTGTGATGCAGGCCCTTTGGCTCTGGACATAATTCATCATTCTAGAGGAATGGAGAACACTATTTCCCAGGTGAATATGAAAGTACTACCTGCTTAGCATCCTGCCATTTAGGATATGAGTGACTGTTGGATTGCATGCTTGCACAACAACACCAACACTGTAGAGGTATGTGCATGTGTGTACATGTGTGTGTGCATGAAAGAGACACACATGTGTGTGCATGGGTGACATCAGAGGCAGAGATACCACGAGCTTCTTTGGAGCAGGGGACTAGCTATATCTTTCCATAGTGGCAGAGGGTGACAGTGTAATGCCTTTTGGTCAGTAGTGTATGGCTAAAGAAAGATGTCTGGTCTATTCTGGATTTAAATCACCCTGTTTAGACTAGAGGACTCTGAGGTCCTTGGGATGTATGTGTGTGCATGAGGATCACGTCATCATGCACACACATAAATCCCTATCCCAGGCTTCCACACAATCAATCCCTTTCAATAACCATAAGCACTGTAGATCTAGAAAGAGAACCAATCTATTAGTATTAGAGTAAGGAAACAAATGTAAACAACTCACCTTTTTCTGCTTCAAGGACCTGTATTGAATTAAAAAAAAAAATTTACTGACTTTTGATGACAGAGAATTTAATATAATACCATGTGTGTTTTCAGAGCATTTGGTTGGTAGAGTTTTGGTAAAATTTTTGTTAGCATAGTTCGTATTTTTTTTTTAATCTACAAATAATTCCTCAGAAAACTGAACAAAAATCAAAATTTTGTAATCCATGTGTGAAGGAACATACAAGTCCACAGTGTGCTGATGGGACTATCCATTGCTTTGACTCTTTTAGAAAGTAATTTACCATAATTATCTGAAACCTTAGAAATACTCTTATTCTTATCTCAATAATTCCATTGATGAGACTCTTTTTCTAAGACACAACCTGAAATCTGAGCCAAGTTCCATGCACAAAGATGTTCTTTGCATCCTTACTTTTACAGAGTTAAATAACTGGAAACAATCTACATGCCCAGATAACTGAACATTGTTAATTTTGGTACTATACTCACTTATTGGAATATTATAAAGACACTGTAAGTATTTATATAGAGAATGAAATAAGATTATAAGTATGCATCCATGTTACATTTAAAGTTTGGAATAAAAAATGGACCCATGATATATTTTTATGCGATTATATTTTATACCCATGTATATTTGTGTGTATGCAGAATAAAAGATTTGAAGTAATATGATAAAATATTAAAGGTTGTGCTTAAGCAGTAAGGCTATGGTTAGTTTTTTCTTTATACTTGCTCTGAAATTTCTATTTTTTAAAATAAGCATGGAAATATTCACATTATCCTTTTTAAATGTAGCCATTTATCTTCCCAAACATTTTCTTTCTCTTTCCCTCCTTATGGTGGTAGAATTCTTGATCATTCTTCATTATGAAAATCTTCACGCTTATTGGGCTTGTATCTTTGGGCCCTATTCTACTCTACCCTTGAAGAAGCAAAAAGCATTACAGTGGGGACAGTGTTTGCTGCAGTGTTTATTTAACTGCAAATAATTTTGTGAAGTCCATTTATATATTGCATCAGTTGAAGAAGACCTCAGGTATCATTTAGGTGAGAACTGCTTTAACCAGGGGGATGAAATGGATCATTGAATGGCCTAGTGGGGTCCATGAACCTTCTGAAATGAAAAGCTAAATTTTTTTCTCTCTAAGTATGCGTATATATTTTTTCTTTTTCTGGGGTGAGAAAGGTTTATTGTACCTTTCATCAAATTTTCAAAGTGGTGCGAGGTCCATTAAATGTTAAAAACAGTTGGTTTACAGATGAGGTCCCAAAGGGTCATGCCATTCTCCTAGATTCCCGCAGTCATCTGAAGGCTAAACTAACCCTGAGCCCAGCTCTCCTGACTCATAGTTGCATCACAGATAAGAAACTTTTGGCAACAAATTGCTTAGAGAGGCATTGTACGCCTCCCTCTGAAGCTGGCCAACAGAGAAGACTTTTTATTTCAAAGACTTTGGCATTCCCTAGGATTCTGGAAAGAGGACATACATTTCATTATGGACAGAAAATCAAAGAAACTCTATAGGCTAAGTAAAAAGCATAATGAATCCATTCTAGTGAGGGGTTTGAAAGTATCCCTACTGAGTCTCCCCCAGGACTTTGAACCTGGCTGTTCAAAGTGCTCAATCCTATGCAGCTCTCAGGCTTGTCAACTGTGAGGGGAAGAAGAGGTGCGAAGAGTACAGAGAAGCCCTCTATCTGGGGGAGCAGTTGTTTTATTTAATTGAGACCAACCAACTTTTGGCTTGAGGGCTCTGAATTTAAAATCAAATGTAGTTAGAAAAGTACATTAAATCACTCATTTTTCTTCTGTAACTTTTTTATTGTTAGAAAATAAACATAGTCAAGTTAAATAGTAGTGTCTCTTTTATTACCTGTCTCCCTCTTTCTTCTTCCTCTTTTCCTTTCTCCTCCCTCCTTCCCTTTTCCTTCCTCCTTTTCTTTCACCTTCTCTGCCCCCTCCTTTCATGCCTTCCTTCCCTATTCTTTTTAGTTATTTTGGTTCTGAGCTATTTCTGTATGTTTTAAGGCAGAGAGACACGGCGGTGGGGAAGACACCTAGACTTTGGGATTTCCAGGACTGGCCGTATCTCCTCCCGGCTGTGAGGACTCTTTGCCACCTCTCTGGGGTTTCGTTTTTCTCTTAAGGCTTTGTGAGTACAAAATGAGATGATGAATCTTTCCTTTCTCTGAGAACTGTAAAATGCCATGTGAATTTGAGTGGGGGCAGGTAGCACATAAAAGATTCTAGTCCACAAGACAGTGTTCAAGCAAACACTGAGTGCAGGCACAAGCACAGCTTGCCCTGATGGGCTTTTGTGATGAAGAAATGGCCTTGAATCTCAGCCCAAACAAACAATGGGGAAGTGTCTTGGCAAAAGATAAGGAGCAACAATGTGTTTTTCCACTAGATCTTCTTGTTCTTTAGATGATATCAACTTCTAGCAGAATGCCAACTAAAGTTGCAAAGAAAACAAACAGTCCTGCACATTTCCTGCCATCTAAGGCTGACCCCCATCTCCCAATTCCTTTTTGCTTGTTTGTGATTGGGAGGCCTACTGTCCTCTCAGACTGACCAATGGGTTATGATTTGAGGTCATCGTGAGCAGTACCCAACTATTACTCAAGATACCTAGGCCTAGCTTACAGGAAACAGGGGACAGAGTCCTGGATTCAGGCACCTTGGATGTGTGGGTTCCCCCAGCAGCTGAGCATCACCCCAGCCTGCTCCTTCCAGGAGACACTAAGGAAGTACAACCCCTCCCAGAAGAGCATGAGCCTGGTGAAGTCCTCAGTGGAACCAGAACTGTTTTTCTCATCAAGTGGTTATGTATGTTATCTTTCTTGACATTATTGTCTTGTGGATTAGGGAGATTAGGGGTAATAAATGTCTTGTTTCAGTGACAAGCTAGAAATGTGACTTTTTGATTTTACCATTTTCACAAAACCAACAAATAAAGCAAGGAAAGAAATTCATGTCTAAGATCTAGATAAGAGCATAGGTCAAACACAAAGACAAGAACAAAATTCTTTAGAGTCCAGTGGGAGTGAGGTGAGGCCACTTGTGTTGTTGGACAGTCTTTCCATCAGTCATGGTAGCCCCACTAGCCTCACAGGGAACTTTCTCTTTGGGCCCTGAAGGGAATCAATACCCTTGGAAGGCTCTACTACAGCTTTATCTCACGTGTCTTTTATGCCATTTATTGAGCCTCTACTGGTCACCTGGCCATTTGTGCACTACTTACTTTTGACTTTATCGCATCAACTTTGCACAGAAGTGTACCCATCCCTATTTAATTTTTATTTATTTAATTAATTTATTTATTTTGAGATGGAGTTTCGCTCTTGTTGCCCAGGGTAGAGTACAATGGCACCATCTTGGCTCACTGCAACTTCCACCTCCTAGGTTCAAGCGATTCTCCTGCCTCAGCCTCCCGAGTAGCGTAGCTGGGATTACAGGCATGCGCCAGCACAACTGGCTAATTTTGTATTTTTAGTAGAGACGGTGTTTCTTCATGTTGGTCAGGCTGGTCTTGAACCCCCGACCTCAGATGATTCGCCCACCTCGGCCTCCCAAAGTGCTGGGATTACAGGTGTGAGCTGCCGCACCCAGCCCCCATCCCTATTGTATGGCTGAGGAAACAGAAACTGGGATGAGTAGGAGCATTTTCTGAAATTCACAAAGCGAGTAGGTGGCAGAGCAGGATTCCTACCCAGGTCTTGTGCAACTCTGAATCTCATGTTCCCTCTACTTTGCATTCCCGTCTTTCTTATGAAGGACAAATAGCAAAGAGCAATACCATTGCTAACACTTGTTTTCTGTAATACTGGAGGCTGGAAGCCATCAGTCAATACTGTGTATCTTCCATGTGGAACTGAGCATGTTCTTCTTATACCAATGAACCCCGAGTGACTATGGTGGCCAAACAGGATCTTGGTTTAAAATCTGGAGCTAAGCTTGTTTTACTTTGGCTTTCTCATCTTTAAAATAGAGATACTAATGCATTTTGAACATAGTTACTGTGAGAATTAACTGTAAGTGTCTGAAGCAAATAGAATCTTGCCTATTGCAGACATTTAATGCCTCAAAATTCCCTTCTTTGCATCCAAGGATAAAATTGCTACTTACCTCACTTAAGTCCCTTAAGCTTATCTGACTGCAAGAAAAAGAAATATGGTGTTACATAAAACACAGTTCATAATGACCGAGATAAAATCATTCTAAGCCTTACAAACCTTTGATTACATTTTCATTGCCAAATTAACAGCCCATCGTCCAGTGTGATATTTATCCCTCTTCCATAAAACTAAAGCCAGGTTATTTTTCTCATAATTTTCTAAGGAAAAGACAAAATGAAGAGCCAAAATAAAAGGTGGTGATAGAAATGACGTGAATAAACTTGCATCTCATTTTGGGAGAAATTAAAAAAAACAGCATTTCTCCTGACGTTTGATTTCCTACGTCAAGTTTCATTAGCACAGTCAGACCTATTATTAACTTGGTTTTAAAGCTTTTAGTTTTTTACTTTGAGGGAAGATAAAGAGTTTTCAATATGAAGCTGTCAGGTGCAGTGGAATCCCAGGAAGGCAAGTGTAAGGGAAAGAATGCTGATAAAGAACAGAGATTTCAGACAGGAGGAAAAAAAATATGAAATTGAGTGGTAGAGAAAAAAAATCCAACATGGAATTGAATAATGTGAATTTTGGAAAGGTCTCTAAATAAACTCCAAGCTTTTCATTCTACTGGCAAGTCAATTAACTTCTCTAAACCTCCTTTTTTTTTCCATCTTCAAAATGGCAACAAGAGTACTTACCAGTGTTAATGTGAGAATTGCTAGAAATAAAAAAGTAACAATGTTGGGGCCTGGTGCCTTGGCTCATGCCTGGAATCCGGGCACTTTGGGAGGCTGAGGGGGGTGGATCACTTGAGGTCAGAAGTTCGAGACCAGCCTGGCCAACATGGTGAAACCCGTCTCTACTAAAAATACAAAAATTAACTGGGCGTGGTGGCACATGCCTGTAGTCCCAGCTGTTTGGGAGGCTGAGGCAGGAGAGTAGCTTGCGCCTAGGAGGCAGAGAGGTTGCTGTGAGCTGAGATCGTCCACTGCACTCCAGCCTGGGTGACAAAGCGAGACTGTGTCTCAAAAAATACATACATAAACAAATAAATAAAAATAACACTGTTGGGCATTCAATGTGTGGTGTTGTCAGAACGTGGTCAAAGTTTGGTGAAGGAACTATGAAGGGAGTGGAGTGAGGGTATACGTTCCACCTCTCCAGATCCGTCCGTGAAAACACTGGATGTGAAGAATATGGGAATATTAAGCGTACAACACTGATCACAGGTAAAGGCTGTTGATCTAGAGTTTTAGGAGTCAGGCTGTATCAGTATCCCAGAAACAAACAGTGCTCAGATGCTAGATCCTAGTCTCAGACCTGCAAGCAATAGGCAAGGGTCCCAAGGTTCCACGGTTTTACCCTCTTACCTCTTACACCCTCCCTCCCCGTTTTAGCTGGAAACCTGAGAAAACAAAGAGATTTGAATAGAGGTAATGAAGTAGAACAAACACCCAGAGTATTAATTATTTTGGGGTTAAAATGTGGCTAATCTCAGTATTTAATGTTTAAGAAGCCAGCATGTTAAGGATACTGAAAGATTGGCTGTATGGCTTCAATTTAAAATGTAGATTTGAAGTTCCAAGTGTCAAGATGTGTTTGTCTCCATTTTAAAGAGTTTGAACTGTTTAAGAGAAGTTAAAATTTTCTGTATTTATACATTTACTTTCTTGGATTTATAGAAAGTGTTAAAGTTTTGCTGGCTAGCATTTAAACCTGCCCTGTCAACATTAGAAGTACTTAAAAATCAAAGAAATTGAATTTATAAAGGTATTTCAAATATTTAAGGAGATTTAAATGAGTTTGTTAAACAGTTTTACTAAGATTCTTTAACCTATTTAACTTGAGTTGGTTGAACATTTGTTGAAGACTAAGCAAAGTGATTGTCTTTCTGTTTGGATAAAATCACTTGATTTATAAATAGAGCAATACACTTTATAGATGGAAATCTGAGGCTTCAGGAAAGCTTGGGTTTAGAATTTGCAGCTTTAATAAATGGAATTTTAACTGAGAACCCAAGTGATTGTAAGAAGCCATTTCTGTGCAGACAAGAGTTTCTTATTCTTTGAGAGCTTTGAACCCATGTGTGTCCAAGTTCTGTCTGCTGAAGATGGCTAAAAAAACCATGGTCATTAATTTTTTTCACGTTTTTTCCTATGCATAAGAGGTCCTCATTATAAATATAAAGATATTACCTTTTACTGTAAATATAGGCCTTCCTGGGAATCTCTTAGTTTTTGCCTTAGTTTTAAATGAATTGAATTTGATTCTTGCTCTGTCATCTGTGGGCTCTGTCACCCTGGATAAGTTAAATTCTCTCTCTGAAGCTTAGTTTTCCCACCTGTGAAACTGATAAATCCAGAGAGTAGTGAAGAGATTTGTTGAAGATTCTAATGAAAGCGTGGGACGTGAAAGCTGTTTGGAGTGAAGTAACACTCTACATTTGTAGAACATTTTAATGTTCACATATGCTTTGAAATTACACTTTTTATCCTGAGATAATGATGGATTCCCATGCAGTTGTAAGAAATAATACAGAGTTCCTATGTGTCCTATATCCAGTTTCCCCTAATGGCAACAACTTGGAAAACAACAATAATAATGTTTATACTTTAAAATCAATGGTTTCCATTCATAGATAGAAATTTGTATATCTCTATAACCATACTTTCTCTTTTAAAAGACCATGGTTTCTTGATATCTATAAAGATTTTTTGTTTTCACTTCCCAAATCATCAGAGCATATATTTTTGCGATAGAGATTACTTGAATTGATGTGATGACAGCATTGCTGGTTGTAAAGGGAAAGCTGGCTGGCCGTGTTGCCTCACACCTGTAAACCCAGCACTTTGGGAGGACAAGGCAGGCGGACTGCCTGAGGCCAGGAATTCGAGACCAGCCTGGGCAGGAGTGTTAGTGAGACCCCTGTCTCTGCTTAAAAAAAAAGAAAAAGAAAAAGGAAAGCCATAATTAGGCAAGTGGGTGTTTTGTTTCTTAAATGTTGGGTGCTTCGTTTAAATTATATGTTGGCTGAACCCCACCTTGGGCCATTAAGTGTACTGGAGCTTAAAGGACATATGGAACAATGAACTCTCAATTTCTTAATTTTTATCAGTCCATTGGAGATAGTAATATTGCTTTTTTCACAGTGCTGTTGTGAGACTAAATGAATGAACATATGTAAAACTCCAAATCAGGCCTGGTGTTTAGTTAAAATTCAGAAAATGTTGATTACTCTTGCTGTTACTCAGGATGATTTTATTTGGTGTATGGACCATGGTATTAAAATTGCAATGGATTCACAGAAGAAAAGTTATCCTGTTTTTAATTGTCTTTCAGATTATGTCAAGGAGAAAGGCTCAGTGCAGTGGTTAAGTAGATATGAAACACCTTTCTAATATTTGCTTACCTTCCCTTTTATCAGAGGGAAAATTCCCCAGAGCTCAAAGTTTTGGTTGGAAGCTATCTGTATTGAAGTTATTTATAATAATTATATGTATTTCTTTTAAGTAAATTTATTTAAGTTAAAAAAATGAACAGGGCAGAAAAAAATAAGTACATGGATATTGTAAAGATCATAATAATGGTGCGTAAGTGGTTGAGAATGTCCAACCAACATTCTCCAAACTTCGAAGTTCTCTTCTGGTTTTGAGTTGTCAATGAATGACTGGGGTGATGTTTTCCTTTACTGAAGTGCTTCAATTCAGTAATTGTTTTGTGAAACCAAGGCTTAGCTTTAAAAAAGAGAATAGCAGAGCTGGCAGAGACAAATGGGGCCTGAAACACAATAGCTGGAACCACAAAGACCATCCAGGGTGAGCACAGCCTGCTGCAAAGAGCTGCAGCTGTCTAACTGCCTGCCATTGATACAGTTGATTGCCAGATGTAAATCATGGCCTCTGCCTTAGGGAAGGCAATTCATTTCACTCACAGTGCCTTACCAACAGCTGGCAGAGACGGAGCAGGCACTTAGCTGCATGGTTCGGCTGCAGAAGCTTTGATTGCCAATGTTCCTTCTGTTTTCAGAGCAATATCCTTATGTGGTTGATTACATGGGACTTGGGCATCACTAATGCTGCTATTACCACCCATGTGGGCTCTGCTAAAAATGAATTTGAAAGCGCATCTCTCTTTCGGAAGCAAAGCCATCTCATGTATCATGGTAACCCCAGTGTCTGCTATGGGGCTGTGGAAGTTTTTGCCCCATCAATAGTCAAATGTCAACCCTGTGACTTTGAGTGACCTAACTTCTCTGAAGCATTGTGACCTTAGGTGCCCAGTGAATATGCAAGTACTATTTACTGAGCACGTGTGCCATCCACTGGGCTTGGCACTTTACTCTTCCGAGGCTTAGGAAACCATACTTTACAGGGCTGCTGGAAAAATTCAATAAGAGAAAATATAATTACTCTCTTGAGGTGTTTTGGTGAAGAGATCCAGCACAATTCTCATCACATCTAAAAACGATTAAATAAATGTAAACTGTAACTACAGGAACCCCAGAGACATCAAATGCCAATTTCTAAAGATGTCAACACCACCAAGACAGTGACCCAATAAACTGGTGTTGTTCAGGCCCACAGAGGGACACATTTGCCAATTGAGTGAGCATTATGTTAGACTCTGGAAACCTGGGCATAGATAAGGCTTAAATACCTTCAAAGCTTTTGTGGTGGATGTATTCCTCCAACCTGGTTCCCTCTGGGTTCTTAGCCCTGTCTGCATATGAGCTCCACCTGAAGGAGCCTTAAAAATTCTGATGCCCAGGTCCCACTTCAGGGCAATTAAAATAGATACTAGAGATAGTGCTTTAAAATAAGCTTTCTAATTATTTCAGTGTAAAGCTAGGATGAGATCCACTGTACTACAAAATACAGCCTCTGATTGGGCGTGGTGGTTCATACCTGTAATCCCAGCACTTTGGGAGGCCGAGGCAGGGGATCATGAGGTCACGAGTTCGAGACCAGCCTCACCAACATGGTGAAACCCTGTCTCTACTAAAAACACAAAAATTAGCCAGGTGTGGTGGCACGTGCCTATAATCCCAGCTACTCAGGAAGTTGAGGCAGGAGAATCGCTTGAACCTAGGAGGCAGAGGTTGCAGTGAGCTGAGATCATGCCACTGCCCTCCAGCCTGGGCAACAGAGCGAGACTCCACCTCAAAAAAGAAAAAAATACAGTCTCTCTTTCTGAAAAAATAAATGGTTATGGATGCTGGATACCCAATTCTGCTGAGAACACATGGGAGAAGCAGGGTTTATTTACCCTTCCCCCCTTCCCTTCCCTTCCCTTCCTTCCTTTTCTTGCTTGCTTTTTCTTTTCTTTTCTTCTTCTTTTTCTGTGCTGTGACAGATATTATCTAGGCACTTTACAGGAATGGCATGCGTTCTCATCATCATTTTATCACATGAAGATGGTTATTTTCTTCTTATAAATAAGAAAAGCAAAACTCAGAGTTGTTAAAGAGCTTTTCTGAAATCATACAGCCAAAAGTGGCTCAACTGGGATCCAAACTCATTGCTACCGGGTCCCAAGATACTGTTCTTTTCAGCATGAGGAAACAGAAAGAAGATAAAATTCTTTTTTCTCCACACTGAACAACCTTATCATCTTCAATATTTTATTTTAGTTTATTTATTTATTTTTTTGAGACAAAGTCTCCCTCTGTCGCCCTCTGTCGCAGGAGTGCAGTGGTGCAATCTTGGCTCACTGCAACCCTTGCCTCCTAGGTTAAAGCGATTCTCATGCCTCAGTCTCCAGAGTAGCTGGAATTACAGACATGCTCCACCCCACCCAGCTAGTTTCTGTATTTTTGTAGAGATAGGGTTTCGCTATGTTGGTCAGGCTGATCTTAAACTCCTTGCCGCATGTGATCCGCCTGCCTCGGTCTCCCGAAGTGTTAGGATTACAGGCGTGAGCCATTATGCCCAGTCTCAGTATTTTATTGATCGTATTTTCTGTCTGCTTACTTCTCTGAGGTTGGATCAGTCCTTTACATATTAGACTATTTGACCAGGAGTTTTAGGAATGCTGCATTTCACATTTCCAATTGTCACGACACAGCTTCATGGGTTGGATGGTCTGATATTACTGTTGCCTCCCAGTTTCTCAGTCTTTGAAAATGGAAATCAAAACAGAGCAAATCTGCTTACTCCTAGTCTGGATAGGTTCCTTTGAAAGCTGCAGAAGGAAATTTATACTTATCCAACATCTACTATATTTCAGGCACTGTGCCAGGTTATATGGGTGCTGAAATGAGTCAGTTCCTCCTCCACCCCTTCCTGGGATAGAAGAAACAGACTTGTTAACTTGTTATATTATATGGGGTAACATAGGTACCAATGGGCCCAAGGTAATAAAAGTGCAATAAATGTTGGTTAAAAATAGGTACTGGGCAAGCATTGTTAAGCCATTTATAGGAATCACCTCATTTAATTCTCACCTTAGCACATGAGGTAGGTGGTAGATATTAATATTATCTGTACTTTACTGCAGAGTAAAACCTTGGGCTTGGAAAAAGTTCAGTACTTTGCTAGAGGTGTTAGGGCAAAGTTTTTCAACCTTTGCAATATTAACCTTTTAACGTTATTCTCTGTTGTGGTGCACTCCCTTGCACTGTAGGATGCTTAGGAGCCTCCTTGGCCTCTGCTCTCTAGAAGCCAGTAGCATCGCTTATTCAAGATGTTGCAACCAAAAATGTCTCCAAACATTGCTAACTGTCCAATGGGGAGAGGGAGGATAAAGTCACCCGTAATTTAGAATCACTTCCCCAGATCCGTCATTCATGAGAAGTAGAATCTAAATTTCAACCCTGACATAGTTTGGATCTGTGTCCCCACCCAAATCTCCTGTTGAAGTGTAATCCTCACTTTTGGAGGTGGGAGATGATTGGATCACGAGGGTGGATCCTTCATGAATGGTTTAGCACCACCCCCTCAGTGCTGTTCTCATAATAGTGAGTTATCGCCAGATCTGGTTGTTTCAAGGAGTGTAGCAGCTCCCCGCTCACTCTCTTGCTCCTGTCACGTAAGACAAGCCTGTTTCCCCTTTGTCTTCTGCCATGATTGTAAGTTTCCTGAGGCCTCTCCAGAAGCTGAGCACATGCCAGAATCATGCTTCCTGTGCAGCCTATGGAATTGTAAGCCAATCAAATCTCTTTTCATTATAAATTACCCAGTCTGAGATAATTTCTTTATAGCAATGTGAGAACTAATACAAATCCAAACCATTTGAATCTAGACTTGAGAGCCTCTGTTCCTTCCCACGCTGCCATGGCAGTTGAAAGGGGGACAGAAAAGAGAGGGCACTCCATGGGAGAGACAACAAGGAAGGTGTTTCTTGGAAAACTTATGCTTGTGTGGGGCTATAGTGGAGGACATGGTGAAGAGACATTCGCCACAGAAGGAGGAATGACGTTTCAGGCTGTTTAATGGTTCCCATTAGAATCAGTGATGAATGGGTTTCCCATAGAAGCTCAAAATGAGCCTGATATCCTGAGTTTCTGTATCCATGAGAAATGCTTTCTCACTAAATAATGCCTGTGCCCCACACTGCTGATGCAAGCTTGAAGAAGGATGAAAAATAAGAAAGCATCCTTCATTCTATGCAGAAACAAGAAGGAAATGCTAATCTCTTTTCTGACTTTCAAAATAAGGTAATTTTGGAAATTTAAACTCTTTTGGGCAAATGAAATATGCTCACTCAAGTTTGTCGCATTCTGTGATTAGCACCAGCTGCCAAATGTCCCACATGTTTGGGAACGAGGAGCCGTCACCAGTGCTTAATACCGGAGGGATGGCTTATTATATTTATTTTTCATAAAGGCAATAATGTTTTTGACAAAAGAGTTTTCAAGCATGGTTATATTTCTCCAGCCTGGGTAATGGGAAGCTGGGGGCCAATATTGGTCCCGGAATAATCTGAATCCCCTTTCAGTTCTTACATAAAATATGCTGATTCTGTTCTGGCGTTTGACATTTTCTTTATAAACTAATTCAGGCCACAAGTGAGCAATTCTTTCAATAACTCATTTTCTTACAGAGAAGTGGTATTTCCTGCAAAGAATAAAACCACAGGTTTCTAGGACTATTTTCCTCTGGGTATAACTGGTTCCTCCCTGACATGGTTAGGCTTTGTGCCCCCACCCAAAGCTCATCTTTAATTGTAATCCCCAGGTGTTGAGGCAGAGACCTGGTGGGAGGTGACTGGATCATGGGGCGGTTTCCCTTATGCTGTTCTCATGTTACTGCATGCGTTCTCATGAGAGGTGATGGTTTTATAAGGGGCTCTTCCCCGTTTGCTTTGGACACAGGCTCTCTCACCTGCTGCCACCTAAGACACGCCTGCTTCCCCCTCCACCATGGTTGTAAGTTTCGTGAGGCTTCCCAGCCATGTGAAACTGTGGGTCAAGTAAAACTTTTTTCTTTATAAATTACCCAGTCTTGGTTATGTCTTTGAACGGACCAAAACACTCCCCACCCATTAGGGAGCCTGCTCTGACAGGTACTTTGGTTGGTTTCCCTTGTCCCCCTCCCCCACACCCACACTCTTGCCGGTCATTTCACCATTGATGATGACTCTCTCACCTGGGCATTCTCTGGACTTCCGGAAAGATGTGTCTCTGAGCTAAAGGTGGCCTGCTGCTCTCCGGCTCAGGGGGCAAGGGCTGGTACTTCTTCGGAAGTGTGATGAGAGGCCTGTGTGGAGAGTTGCAGGGTCCTGAGAAGGTTTGCTGCAGCAGTGATGCCTCAGGCCTGAATGCACACTGCTCTGCCCTCCGCGTCCCCAGCTTTGGGTTGCAAATGCTGGTTTTTGGATGCTACCTACAGAGCGGACTGGTCAGGTCTGGCACTGTTTTCTAAAGGGCGTGATATAATTTTCTACAGGGAGTCAACGTGCTCCTCCATAGCGCGTCTGTTTTGGCTTTAGGAGGCCTGTGGAGAAAATGATAACAGCCTTCCATTCATCCCAGACCGGCAGATCTGAGTTTTTAGAACTACCCAAAGAAATATTTTAAAAAGTGGCTGGGCACAGTGGCTCACGCCTGTAATCGCAGCACACTGGAGGGCTGAGGCGGGTGGATCACCTGAGGTCAAAAATTCAAGACCAGCCTGGCCAACATGGCAAAAGCCCGTTTCTACTAAAAATAAAAAAATTAGCCGGTCATGGTGGCAGACACTTGTAATTCCAGCTACTCACAAGACTGGGGCAGGAGAATCACTTAAACCCTAGAGGCAGAGGTTGCAGTGAGCTGAGATCACGCTACTCTACTCCAGCCTGGGCGACAGAGCCAGACTGTCTCCAAATATATATATATATGTATAATATATATATATGTTTGAAAGTCAGTGAATGCCTCACTCACTCATATTTTATTCACCCATTCACTCATTTGTTCATAAAGTATATCAGGTACTTTGTTAGATTTTTGGTTCAAGCTGCTTCCCTCTAGCAGGGAAGATGGAGGGGTAAAGAAATGATTGGCAGAGTGTGTAATGCATGCTATGGCAGAGGTGTCTATCAGGTGTTCCAGGTAGAGCAACAAATGTGGCCAGTCACTCAGAGCCTCTGCAGCTTGTTGCTCTTTTCTCCACAGATATGTATAAATGTAATAGTATTTATATATGTATCATATATGTGTGTGTATATATATATCACATGAATATATACTTAATATGTTGTAAGTTCCCTGAGGGCATATCCCATTTTCATATGAATCTAGGCCTGCCAGTAGTATACCCAGCAATATCATCCAGCAGATTTCTGTACTGAAAGAAAGGAGAGGAACAGAAAGAAACAGGGGAGGAATACATTCATCAAGAAATAATGAGTGAAGGTATATTGAATAGATAACTGTGAATGAATGAATAAATGATTAAATAGATGAATGAAGGCTTGTTTAATCTTGTTCATTGAATATGTCATATTAGTTTTTTTTTGTATATCCATCTCTCACTCTGAAATCATATTAGATTTTCAATGTCAAATGTTTGTGTTTCTCTTTTTCAGATGCTGGCACAAATTATTTCAGTATATAGCGAAATAAAATGCTATTTTAGAGTGTCTTACCGAGGAGGTGGTACAGGAATCTGAAAAAGAAAAGAGAAACCTAAATTAAGTTTATGTTTTGTGAACAGGGCCAATGGTTAACAGTTTTTTGATTTACAAATAGAAATTACAAATTGTGACCAGACTTATAGGACATATTTTTCAAGAGATATCTGAACTTTTGCATTGTATATCTCTAGGCTTCTAAAGTAAATAATGAATAACAAATGCATTTTCATGATTTCTCCTACCTTGTTCTTTCTTGTGGATGTGTCTCCTAAAACATAAGAAGGAATACTAGTGAATTTATGGAAAATGTCATCAAGCATTGATTTTATACACACTTACATGAAAATCATTTTGATTTGTAATTATATTGGTGATAATCTCAGTTAATATTTGTTGAGATCATATGAGATACCCAGAATAATGCTAAACACTTTAGTTATGTGGTCTTATTAAATCCTCACCTTTGTTCCATTAATGAAGAAACTGACACACAGGGAAGTTAAATGTCTCACCTACACTCACCCAGCGAGTAAATCATAATGTGACTCTTATGGTCCCCTTGAAACCACTGATTCCTGTTTAAACTTAATGTGTGTGTGTGTACATACACAATTCAATTTCCCGCCTACCACCGTCATGGGGTATTTCCAAGCAGAGGAAAATAGCATCAGAGATTTTTCAAAATTGAATAATTTCTGAAGACCCCCAGAATCCAACTTCTTTATGTTATGGATGAAAAAAACTAAGGACAAACTATGTGGGATAATTTCTCAAGGCCAATTAACCCTAGAAAAAGCCCAAGTAGAGCCTGGAACAGATTTGTCTGAACTTTAGGTTGTTCTATTTCCATAATCAGACTCAATGTAATTATTGAGCTTCTACTCTGAGCTAAACACAGTACCAGACACTGGGGTAAAAAGACAAATACAATTCGATCCTTCCTGTCAAGGTGCTCCTAGCTGGGGTGTTCACAGGCCAAGCTTCTGGCTCTGGCGATGTGACCGTGAAGATGGCTGGCACTGACCCTGTTGCCACAGGATTTATACCTTAGTGGGTAGACCCGCACTGAAGGCATCATGAACAATCTGATAAGGATTTCAAGTAGAGAAGGACAAAGTACTAAATGAATATGTGGGAGACTTAAGTTAGTCTGGGTTGTCAGAAGAAGGCTCCTTGGAAAAGCAATATTTGATTATCTCTAAAAATGGGCGTGGTGTAATAAATGCTATTTTATATGGCTGTAGGGGAATCAGTCAGAAAATGTCTATCTCTTGTTACAGGAGACTTAAACCTCCACTGAATACTGGCTGGGTGGCTTCGCGCTGAGCCTCCTTTGCTTTCCTCATCTGTGAGACAAGGAGGTTGGACTAAATCAGTGATTTTTAACCATGTGCTGAAGAACCCCCTTCGCTCTCCCCTGGAAGTCCCTTGGCGCCTGGACGCAGGGGGACTGGTTACTGGTTCACACCCCATGTCATTAAGGGCTTAACTTCAGCCCACTTTCCACTGCACCCCCTCTTTAGATTCCTCTTGGTGAAAAGTCCAACTGGCACAACACAACACAACACGACACAACACAATGCAACACAGCGCAAACTGGTCTGTATGATTTTAATGGCTCTTCCATATCTAAAATAATTACTTCAAAGAATAAGAATAAAATTACCATTCTTCCTTTCTGTTTTCATTTTTGAAAAACACTTTTGAAATAGGTAAGATTCCCTTCTTTATATGAATTCCATACGCTGATTGCACACAGAAATAATTGATGTCCTTGGCATTGTGAAAACCCAAAATATGACCCTGGATGTCCTTCAACAACAGCAGCAATCTAGTTAACATTAGATCTTTGACTATTTCAAGGAAATCACAAAAAAGCTTAGGCCACATGATGCTTGCTTAAGGCACAAAATTAGAAAACATAAAATTAATTTCCTTTCATGTTATTGTTTATTGGCTTCACCTCCAGAGCTCCCTGGTGGACCATCTTGTTGCCTGTTGATGACTTTCCCTGCAAAACTAGATGCTGGCTTTCCAAGAGGTCTTTTTTCACTATATCTATTGGGGATCAATTCAATTCGCTGGAAAAAGAATTCAATAAAGAGACTGAGTTCCTGTAATTTAATAGGAAAATTCCATTTATGGTTTTCAAGATAACTATCCAGTTTGCTTCAGGGGTTGTGAGTGTAGAACAGGACATCTGTCTTCTTTCATTTCATTGATTTATTATTGAGCATGTAGTATGTGTCAGGCATGGACTCATTTTTAATATATGTATTGATGTAGGTGTTGGGAGTATAATACCAACAAATAAAGTTGCTATTCCCATGAAACTTACATTCCAGTGGCAGGAGCTAGGAAATACATAAACAAAAATATAAATAAACATTCGCAGGTGATGACAAGCGCTATGCAGAAAATAAGGCAGATTGGAGGACAGCAGGGCATGGAGAGTAGGAGCCGGGGCTACTGTGTTTTAGGCTGGTCTGAGGAGTCATCTGTGGTTAGGGGATGAAATCAGAGGCCTGAGGAAGCCAGGGAGCATGTCATGTGAACATCTTGGGAAGGGGATTCCTGACAGAGGAAAACAGCAAGGGCAAAGGTCCTCAGGTGGTGTCAGTTCATTTTCTGTTGCTGAAAACAGAATACTTGAAATTAAGTAAGCCCAAGAACAAAGGGGTGCATGTAATGAGAGCCTTCTTGCTGGTGGGGACTCTGAGGATTGCTAAGATGGTGCAGGACACTAAGTGGCGAGGAGGCTGACTGTGCTAATGTGCTAGCTCAGGTCCCTCTTCCTGTTGTCATAAAGATTTTGTAACATAAAGATTCTGTGAATTCCTCCCTCCCTTTTAAGATTTCTTTGTAGGATAATATCAGCAATAGTTACAAAAATCCACAGGGCTTTCAGCTGCATCAAATATGCCGACTGGCAAGTGCTGATACCATGAGCTTCACTTAATCGTTGTTTAGCTAACCGCAATCCTTCAAAGTAAGAGGTCAATGTGAACTTAAGGAACTTTGCAAGTGAAAGAAACAGGATTGAACAAGCAAAGTAACTTGTTTACCGTTTTACAGCTTTGATGGTAATTCAGATAATTCCAGCAAGTTTCTTAAAATCTGGGGGCCTTATTAAATAAAGCAATAATAACTCAAGTATTTGTGATATTTAAAGGAGGGTGAGCTTTGGAGCTGAATTTGTTAAGATTGAATCTTGATTCTGTTCATACGATGGGCAGGATCATGGCAAGTGCTTAACAAATGTTTAGAAATAAACAAATGGATTGAGGAGTGAATGAATTTCCCCATCTGGAGAAGTAAGAAGTGTTTTATTTATACTTCATGGAAATTCATGTGTGCAATAAATGAATTGATGAACTTCAAGGCATGGTTCTTAATGCACAGCTGCAGTTACTACTATAATTATGGTATGAAAAATTAGAGGGAAAATGGGAATTTACCCTCCTAATGAAGTACACAAATATTCTAAAATGCTAGGGAAAGTTCTCTATCTGTCAAACAAGAGAACCCAAACAGTTGTTTGAAGTCTTCCCCATTTCCAGTTTACTCTTGGAGAAGCCCGGCATGCTCGCCACCTGGTGGTCATAAGGTGTAATCAGCACCATTTGCCCAGAGACTCATTTGCTTTGCAGTCTCAGGACAGATCTCACAAAGTAACTACTTTTGGGGTGGTAATGTACTGAGGTGGGCATAGCAAGGTTGCAGAATCCGATGCACCGTGGTTTAACTGTTTCCACCACAACTTATTATGGTGAAGCCATGAAGACATTGTCAATATCACCGTGTTCTGGGAGGGTTAAAGTAAGGCCTCCTGGAGAAGGAAAAAGAGGTCAGAGATCGTTCTTTGGAGTGGCTGGTGCCAGGTTGCAATGGATGGTTGTTAAGCTTTCAGGAATTCTGTGAACTGGCTTTAGATACAACCATTATTAAAAATACATTACATAGGCCGGGTGCAGTGGCTCACGGGGTCAGGAGATCGAAACCATCCTGGCTAACACGGTGAAACCCCATCTCTAATAAAAAAACACAAAAAAATTAGCCGGGCGTGGTGGCGGGCGCCTGTAGTCCCAGCCACTCCGGAGGCTGAGGCAGGAGAATGGCTTGAACCCGGGAGGCGGAGCTTGCAGTGAGCCGAGATCGCGCCACTGCACTCCGGCCCGGGCGACAGAACCAGACTCCGTCTAAAAAAACAAACAAACAAAAAGCTACATAAACGTACACTTAAGTTACAGTAGCCTCCCCCGCCGCTTATCCTAAGGCAAAATGTTCCAAGACTCATGATGGATGTCTGAAACTGAGGATAGTAATAAACCCTATATATCCTATGCTTTTCCTAAATATACAGACCTATGATAAAGGTGATACGTGACAGCAAAACAAGCACACTTTTTTTTCCTTCTTCCCAATTTCACGGATAGAAGATTCATTTTTATTTTAGATCCCAGTAACCTCAGCATACAATATTTTTTCTTTCCTTTTCAAGTTGAGAACTTCCACCTTTTCACTTAAAGGAATCGGTTTACATCTTCTCTTTGGTAAATCAGAACTGTCAGCATCACTATTCTTGCACTTTGGAACCATTATTAGGTAGAGTAAGGGTGACTTGAACCCAAGCACTGCGATTCGGCGGATCTGATGGGCGGGACGGCTGCAGAGCACCTCACAGGTGGATAATGGACACAGCGCAACGGAAACACTGGACAAAGAAGTGATTCCAGTGGGACCGCTCAGGATTTCATCGTGCCGCTCAGAGATAGCGTGCAAATTAACTTTTATGAATTATGTATTTCTGGAATTTTCCACTTGATATTTTCAGACCTCAGTTGACCATGGGTAACTGAAACTGTGGAAAGTGAAACTGAGGATAAGGAGGACTTCTGTATTTGTTTTTCACTTAGCTACTGTTCAATTTGTGGTAAATACATGCAATACCCCCCCGCCCTTTTTTTTGAGACCAAGTCTGGCTCTGTTGCCCATGCTGGAGTGCAGTGGTGTGGTCTTAGCTCCCTGCAACCTCTGCTTTCTTGGTTCCTGCCTCAGTCTCCCAAGTAGGTGGGATTACAGGTGTGCACCACCATGCCCAGCTAAGTTTTTTTGTATTATTATTATTTTTTTTCAGTAGAGATGGGGTTGCCCAGGTTCCTGAGTCGTCTCAAACTCCTGGGCTCAAATGATCCACTGGCCTCAGCCTCCAAAAGTGCTGAGGTTACAGGCGTGAGCCACCACCCCCGCCTGTAATACCGTTTAGCTGTGAAATACAATCATGCAAATCAACACTTTCAGAAATAGAACATAAGTATAATGTTCTGTAATTAGAGATGCAGACTTGGGACGAAATTGGATAAACTTGGTCTCAATCAAAAATTTTATTGTGTCTAAGAGCTTTATGATTTATGAAAGCAAACCATTACGATATGGTGTCCTGATGATTATTTATGGGAGAGTCCAAAGAAGCAACTTACACACCAAGAGGCTAAAAATGTGTATTTGGCAAGGCCAGTTTGAGAAAACTCTCCAACTCTGCTGAAACTTTCAGAAATTAATCGCAGCAGTACATTGCCGAAACCATTGTTTAGATTGCAACGGGAAGGAATTAAGTTAGGCAAAGCCAAGGATGTGAGAGAAACCTGCCTGCTCTAACAGCTCCTCAAAGAAGGTCGGAAAGTGCATTTTCTGAGGGATGTGTACTTCAACTGCTTCATGCTGGGGTTAGTGAGAGACGTGGGATAGAAACATTTTTCCAAAACAAGCCTGGGAGACCTTTTCCCCTGATATCGGTGTCTCAGGGAATGGAGGAAGGGAGAGGAGGGGATGATGTGGGCAGTGGGGTGGCTGGATTTGTATGTATGAATCATATCCTTAAATTCACAAAATTCTGGACCACTGAGTTCTACTGTGTTTCTACGGATGGGATATTAAGGCCTAGCGAAAGAATATGATATGCCTAAACTCAGAAAGGGACAAATGGGGCCAGAAGTCACCCAGGCTTCTTGGCTTGCCTCTCTACAGGCCCTTACCTAATAGGAATGTGTGACTGAGGCCACAGGCTCATCTCCAGGTGCTTCTAGGACACCATACTAAGAGGTAATGCTTATCCAATGAACTATTAAAATAGGCTAAATTGCAGATTTAATTTGACAAATACTTGCTATGCATCTGATACAGGAAGTAGAAAGAAATTATTTAGGCAGATAGTGAGGGCAAAAGAGTCCCTAGCAGAACTTCCTCTCTAAAAAAAACAGCCCAAAAAATCATTTGTTTTCCAACAAAGAGCAGACTGAAAGATCGAGCTGCGAACATAGATAAGGAAGTTGGAAGCTTGCAGGGGGTGTGGTGGGGAGGCCTGCAGCTATACCAATAAAAAAGGGCTGCCTTGGGGCCAGGCATGTCTGCCATGGAATCTTCGTCTTCCCTTTTTCGTCAGTACATGTATAGTAAGAAAGAAATGCGCAATATGGAAAAGCTCAGGTTGAGAACCCATCTGCATAATAAGATTGAGGCAGGAGAATGGCGTGAACCCGGGAGGCGGAGCTTGCAGTGAGCTGAGATCACGCCACTGCACTCCAGCCTGGGCGACAGAGCGAGACTCCGTCTCAAAAAAAGAAAAAAAAAAAAAAGATTGAGGTGGGGGCTGCCAGAGATTCGCACCCTATGAAGATGGCAAACCTGGTCCTAACTGGTTTTTCATGCCCTGTGTAGCTCAGACACTGCCTTCCCACTAGCTCATCTATAAAACCTCCTATTTCACTGTAGATCAGCAACCCGTTTGTCTGGGGCTCCTCTCCATAGCAGAGAGCTATTCTCTTTCTTTTGCCTATACAATTTCTGCTCTTAACCTCACTCTGTGTGTCTGCATCTTTGATCTCTGTGGCCAGGAGACACCATAAGACAACAAACCTCAGGTGTCAGCCCAGACAAGGAAGCCACTTCGCATCCACCACGTGCCCCATCTGGTGCTATGTGTTTGCTGTCAGGAAAACAGTGTTTCGTAAACCATGGTCTCTGTGATTGAGACACATAGCCTATTTGTATACATTCATCTAAATGATTTATTGTATATGCTAAAGAAAAAACTCCATAGAGCATGAGATGGTTTCAGCCTTCAGAGAGAGAATCTGGAAAACTTTCCAGTGCCGGGAGAAGGCAGAGGGGAAAGGAGGGAGGAAAAATCTGGGGCGTTGCTAGCACAGTCCGACATGCCTTTGCTCGATGTCTACCATGTGTCAAGAACTGTGATATAGGTTTGTGTTGGTTTTCACCTTTAAGGACGTCAAATACTGTAGGATGTAGGTGCTATTTTCTCCATTTTATACATGTGGAAACCTAAATTTAGAGAGGTGAAGTTACTTGCTGTAGGTCTCATATTTGGGAAGCAGTAAAGCTGGGATTTGAACCCAGGGCTACTTGTCATCAAGTCCAGCATTCCATTCATACAACCACCTTCTGGCTGCTTTTTTTTTTTTTTTTTTTTCGAGACAGGGTCTTACTTTGTCACCCAGGCTAAAGTGCAGCGGTGTGATCTCAGCTCACTGCAACCTCTACCTCCCAGGCTTAAGCTATCCTCCCACCTCAGCCTCCCGAGTACCTGGGACTGCAGGTATGTGCCACCACGTCCAGCTAATTTCTTTATTTTTTGTAGTGATGGGGGTTTCGCTTTGTTGCCCAGGCTGGTCTTGAACTCCTGAGCTCAGGTAATCCACCCACCTTAGCCTGGCATGGTAGCTCTCACTGGGATGACAGTCATGAACCATCGCACGGGGCCTTAGCTGCTTCTGAATATCACAAATCATGTCCCCCGAGGACACTATCTCACAGCTCAGTCAAATGTCCTAGGAAGCCTCCCTGGGAGACACAATTCTTCCTTCAAGGCAGAATTAAGTATGCACTTTTTTGAGTTCCCACAATACTTAGACTCAGCAGATTGCAGGCTCCTCCACGTCTAAGGTGTCATGTGACTCAGTGCCAGCTGAGTGCCCAGGCATGAGGTCATTTTAAACCAAGTGGCCTAGGATCGCTGCAGCAATCGGGCAGTGTTGTAACTGTCAGTAAATAAGATGTGCTCCCTCCCTTTCGGGAACTCATTGGCTGGTGAAACAGACATAGAAACAGAGTGCTTCTTATGGGGCTTATGGCTCATGGAACAACTAAATAGCTAGCCCTAGTGTTGAGCACATAAGAGGTTTTAAATATTATTGTTTGAATTATGATGAAATAAGGTATATTCCCCCTCTAGGTGAAACTGCCTTTGCAAAGATTGTATCAGTGAGAGAATTATAATTTTTTTTTTTTTTAAGACTGAGTCTCACTCTGTCACCCAGGCTGGAGTGCAGTGGCATGATGTCGGCTCACTGCAACCTCTGCCTCCCAGGTTCAAGCAATTCTCCTGCCTCAACCTCCTGAGTAGCTGGGATTACAGATCCATCAGCACGCCGGGCTAATTTTTAGTACTTTTTAATTTTTTAGTACAGATGGGGTTTCACCATGTTAGCCAGCATGGTCTCGATCTCCTGACCTTGTGATCCGCCTGCCTCAGCCTCCCAAAGTGCTGGGATTAGAGGCGTGAGCCACTGCGCCTGGGCGAGAATTATATTAATAGTAAGCTAAGTTAACTCACGCCCCATCTTGTCTTTCCCTTAATTACTCCTGGGCTACTGGGCAAAGTTAACTTCAGAAGACATTCAGGTTATAGTTTAAATAATAATAGGCCTTGCCCCAAAGTCCACCACTTTTGTAAAGCTAATGGGAAGCCATCAGGCTGAGGGGATGAGAATAGCCTGAGTCCAGCTAAGGCGCAGACATAAACGATTGTCAGTCATTATTCCTGAGGTTATAAGACATGCAATTTCCTCAGTTATTCCTGAAAATAACACCACTATTGTAGATTGACCTTTGGAGATGTCTTTCCCGGTTTTTTGCATGCATGTCTGACATCCATGGTTCCACCTAAACCCAATGGCTCCACCTTACCGCCAACCCTTTTCCTGTGGCCCCACCCAGAAGCAATTCACCTGCTGGAAGACAGCTTCAAACCCCTATGATTTCATCTCCACCCCAACCAATCAGCAGCAAGCACCTGTTACCTGCCCTCCCATCCCTTCCCCCAAACTGCCTTTGAAAACCCCTAACCTGTGAGCTTTGAATGAGATGATTTGAGTATGAACATCTCCCACGTGGTGTGGCCAGCCTCGTGTCTATTAAACTCTTTCTCTATGGCAGTGCCCTGGTCTCTCTTTATGCAGTAGGCAGGAAGAACCCTTCGGGTGGTTACATGTGTGCCCATTCTCATCCTGCATTATAATATTCTCTATCCTTTCCATACAAGCAGCTTTTACTAGAGCAATTTCATGTTTATTATTAATGGCCTTTTCTTCACATTGTGATGTAGGATATGGCATGAGAAAAACTAAGTAAAGAAGAGAGAGGGCAAGCTTATCACTGTCCATCCCTTCCCCAGGGACTGGCAGGAAGAGTAGGGGAGAGCATGCAGGGGCGGAAGCATTTACGTTCACAAGCTGTCTGTAGATGTGGCTTTCATAGATTGAGGAATATCCGCCCCAAACAATGGATCATTTATAACCCCCGAGAAACTACTCAGAATAGGAAATGTACCGTGAACCTAGACATGATACTAATATATGAGCCAATCTAGGCTTTTCTAAGATGTGCTCTAAGGGGCATGGGCCAAACAATGTGATCCAAGAAAAAACAGGTTCTATGGACACTTCAGTTACAATGCTCCATGCCATATCCCCGTCTTGGGGATCCACAATGCTCTAAAAACTTGGGCAGTAAAGAGATCTGTTTATTTTTGTTTAACTCAGTGTTTCTCAAGATTAGTGCATACAGAGTTTCCCTTTTATTTGTTTTATTTTATTTTTTTCTGATACGGAGTCTTGCTCTGTTGCCCAGACTGGAGTGCAGTGGCACAATCTCGGCTCACTACAACCTCTGCCTCCCAGGCTCAGGCAATTCTCCTGCCTCAGTCTCCCGAGTAGCTGGGACTACATGTGCACATCATCACGCCTAGCTAATTTTTTGTATTTTTAGTAGAGATGGGGTGTCAACCTGTTGGCCAGGCTGGTCTCAAACTCCTAACCTCAGGTGATCCGCCTACCTCGGCCTCCCTAAATGCTGGGATTACAGGTGTGAGCCACCGTGCTTGGCCTTCGTTTTATTTAATATGATTCTCTACATCTCACCCAATTAATTTCAGATAACTGTACTTTGAGCTACTTAGAGCTTCATTCATTTCATCTTAGAGCAAGGACCAATGGGAGGATGTTGTAGGAAGACATTGTTCCTCATATTTAGCTGAAAGTAAAGAGTTGGAGCTTCTTAAAGGTAGGATATGCTTCCTGGGAAGGTGGTGAGGCTCTTGACCAACTCAGTTATCTGTGAGGGATGCTATGCCTCAGTTACAAGGAGGGGCTGGATTATGGAGATGCTGCTATTTTAAAACTTTTGATTAAATATACCAAATAACCCTTCCATTCTGCTGGCTTGCACATAAGACATGCAGGTACAGAGGCCGCTTGTCCCAGTTTACCCCAGATGTCTCTGGTTTTAATTTGGAATGTCCTACTTCTGAAGAACCCCTCCATCCAGAGCAAACTGGGATGGTTGATTCCAGTGAACACCCCAACATTACAAGGAAAATAAAAAATACTTTTCATTATGCATGTACTTCAAGCCATTTTGAAATGGTTTCATGGGGAAAGCCATATTTTGCCTATGTAAAAGGCAGTTCTTGTACATTGCAATTTTATTTGGGAATTATTATTTGGGAGATACAAATTTTCTGGAGCTTCCTTTATTAAATACCTTGTTCTTCAGTCTCCTGTTTCTGCCTACTTTATATTTCTCTATCAGAAAATAAATTTGTTACATCAAGCAGTTACAGATTCCTTTTCTTTTCTCTGAGCTGTATTATTTTTCTTGTGTGGTGGTGAGACAAAATATGGTTCTGTAGTTCAATGAATGAGTGATTTCATGAAGTTAATAATGTTAACTTTGAGTGAGCATTATATCAATGTCTCTGTTGCTTTTGAGCCATGTGTTGTGGCTGAAATACATTTACATGTAAAATGCTAGGGGAATAATATTACATTTATTTCCGATTAATTCTGCAACCTCAGGCGTGTTGTTTCTGCAAAGGATAGAAAATACCAAATTTCATCGTTATTGCAATATTGTGTGTTGCCAAGTTCTGCCACTAGGGAGCAGTATCATCTATCAACTCACTCTGGCACTGAGCTTTGTATAGTCTGGATGAATGGGATGTTCGTTACCAAATGAGAGGGAGAGTTTGTAGAAAGCATTTTATACACTAGCAAATACAGAAAACCCTGGCAACATTACCATAGTGGAATAAACCTTGGCTCTGGTCTTGTGACTACTTGCTGATGGTCTTGAGCAAGCCACTTCCCTTGCTAAGCTTCCTTATGTAAAATGAGGGAATTGACCCAGATTAAACACATTTCTGATTCTAATTTCTTCAGCATCTAAACTTGTCTAAAAGCAAACTAGTATAAAGGTCTTTTGATGGCATTTTGTGGAATTCTACTTTGCTTCTTTTCAATCAGCTTATGTTTCTGGATATACAGGTTCACTAGCCTATTAGCCTATGCATAATTCTCTCTTTTATTTTCCTTCTTTTCTTGGAGGCATATTGTATTTCTTTATAAATTCATTCTTGTATATGTATGCTTGTCACCTCAAAGGAAATTGGCTTAGAGTTTGTGCTTGGTTCACATCTACGGCAAAGAGAAAATGCGATTTAGTTTCCTTTATTCTCAGCTTTGGTTTCTCTAGAAAAATAAGCCACACTGTATTTGAAAATTATAGCTATCCCTATCTGAAAATAAGATGATTTCTTCTAGATCTATGGTTAATGCTAGTGGTTTGTCACACACAACTTGTATTCTAAATACTTTGCCTCCAAATAAACTTTTACCTATTTTTAGGAATGAAAAACAAAAAGTCAAGCTTTAGGGAAGATAAGTCCTTGAAATCTGACAGTTTACAGATAATGTCAGAATGTGATTGCAAGAAAAATGACATAAAATGTACATTAACATAAATCTATAACTGCTCAACTTGATGAAAAATATCACCATAAAATTCTTCCATTACTGAATCAACCGATATGTTTTTTTATGACATTTTTGTGAGAGTGAATAAATTATCTGAGAATGTGTTGCATCAAAAATACAGAATTTTGTAATACACACATAAATCATCCAAGCATTTTTCAGCAAGATGCCTGATCTGAAAATGGGGGGCATTCATATTAATTTCCCCCCTTCCAGCCTCGTTCTAGATATGGTACCTTAGAACTCTGGATGGTAATGCGGAACCATCAGTGATGGAAATGTAGGTAAGGATGCTGTACATAAGATAACTCTTCTTGAAGAAGTCTTCTATACAACCTGCCCCACCTGCAAAAGCCTCAACCTCTCTGAGCCTTGCCTTCACTGAAGTCTGCTTTACACAATGCTCATATTTTTGTAGTCATGGGACCCAACATTCGCTATAAAACAGAGCACTAACTCAATCCTGAAAGATGTGTTTTCCTTGCTCTCTCTGAGGAACTGGTTTGTTTCTTGTAATGGGAAATTCATATCACATAAGGAAGCTTGATTCCCTTTTTGCTTAGACTATTAGGTAGCTCAAAGGCAAATTAACTGTTTAATTATAGTAGAATTTAGTGATGTGTGCCTGAGGATCTTACATTTTATCTTTATTTTAGTTATGTCATGTATGTGGATTTTCTTCTATTTTATTTTTCAAGCTTTTATTAGCTAATATCTTTGTGAACTGAGGCAAAGGGTAGATAAACATACAGATAGAGAGGTAAACAGACATATTGATATGTGGAATAATGGTCGAAGAAATTTCTGCAGTCAAAGCAGTGAGGGTGGATGCCCATAGTGAACTGTAAATAAGATGGCAATTATGAAGTTCATTTCTCATCTGATTTCTCTCCAGGACTCATTTCTTCATGAATGCCTACAAAGCATATTATTATGACTGAGGTCATTTTTGCAACAGTTGATTGTGATCTGGTCTGTGATCCCTCTATGCTTCCCATTCCTTTCTCTGTTAAGAGGAGTGAAAATACTTTCTCTACGTAATTCACCAGGTGTTACTCTTTGATGTGCTGGTTAAAGAAAAGGAGAAGGGGCCGGGTGCGGTGGCTCACGCCTGTAATCCCAGCATTTTGGGAGGCCGAGGGGGGCGGATCACGAGGTCAGGTGATCGAGACCATCCTGGCTAACACGGTGAAACCCCGTCTCTACTAAAAATACAAAAAACATTAGCCAGGCGAGGTGGCGGGCATCTGTAGTCCCAGCTACTCGGGAGGCTGAGGCAGGAGAATGGCGTGAACCCGGGGGGCGGAGCTTGCAGTGAGCCGAGATCGCGCCACTACACTCCAGCCTGGACTGGACGACGAGACTCCGTCTCAAAAAAAAAAAAAAAAAAAAGGAGAAGGGCCGGGTGCAGTGGCTCACACCTGTTAATCCCAGCATTTTGGGAGGCCGAGGTGAGGTGGGTGGATCACAAGGTCAGGAGTTTGAGACCAGCCTGACCAACATGGTGAAAACCCGTCTCTACTAAAAATACAAAAATTAGCCGGGCGTGGTGGTGGGCATCTGTAATCCCAGCTACTTAGGAAGCTGGGGCAGGAGAATTGATTGAACCAGGGAGGCGGAGGTTGCAGTGAGCCAAGATCAGGCCACTGCACTCCAGCCTGGGTAACAGAGCGAGACTCCGTCTCAAAAAAAAAGAAAAGAAGAAAAGAAAAATTAATAAATTAAATAAACAAATAAATAAATAAAAGGAGAACTCAGGTTAGAGGTCTTACTTAAAATCACACAGCCTGAGAGTGTGCCTTAGGTTTTGGCTACTCTCCCTTCCCTTTTCACTGCGCTGGCACTTCCTGCTATGAGTGTCTTCCATTTGCCCTCCAGAACCTCCCTCCACTTTCACCTTCCTCTACACTGCTCTCCGCCTGGTGACACTGACCAGTAGGGACACACAGGTCCCTGTCCTCTCGTTTCTAGTTAGGTTTAGCCATTGGGAAGCCCCAGCAGGAGGTCACAGAGAGATTAGAGAGAGAGGTGGGGCGTTTACTCCCTTGGCCCCCTCCCCAAGAAGTCTGCCTGGGCTGGTGGTGTCCCAGGACCAGTGGTCACTGCTCCCCTCCAGGCGGTGTGCTCCTTGTAGTTGTCAGTCACTGTCCCCTCATCCCTCTTCACCTAGGGGTGGGGCCAACCCTGCTGCTGTCAGCCATGGTTCTTTATTCTTCCCCCTATCCCACACTCACCTGGAAAGTAGTTCCTTTGCCATACATTTCCTTCAATTATCCTAATTTGAGTGTGCTGTCTATTGCCTGTTGGGACCCTAACTGGTACACTTTCCTATTAAAGAAAAGATGGCGCTAGTAATACATTATAGACAATAGCATTAGACACATGAAAGGTTAATTTGATATGTTTCAGTTAATGGGCAAAGTGAATCTTGGCATTGTCATCTTTTCCAATCAAGCATCATAAAAGGAGATAGGGGCATGGGGGAAAATGATGAGAGAAGCTAAAATGGATACAATACCATCAAATGTCTGGCTTATCTTCCATTTATGCTTCTAGCACTACTGAAATTGATTATTTGCTTTCAGGCTTCTACCTGTATTTTCGTCTTCAAATTGAGTTGTTTTGCCTCAAGCCTTAAAGTCTGTTTTCACATTAATTAATCAATGTTTTAAAATTAGATTTCTATCTTGTGACTTTTCTGAGGGCATGCTTGGAGAGATAACATGATTATATATTTAATGCAGTCCATATGTTTCAAAACAATTCATTTCCAAAATTGCACAACAAAGAATGTGAATTTTTACAATCAATTTCTTCATCAAGAAGGTAAGGCAATAAAAAGACATAAAGTGTGTGAGACTGTGTCTAAAATTAGTAGTTATTTCCTGAAGTGTAATTCAATAGATCGCCTTGTGTAAGGTCACCCACGATCGCAAACAGCAATGCAAGATGATCTTAGAAGCAAAATACATATTTCCATACTTACATTTTACACTTTGAGTGACATGACCTTACCTTTAATGTTTTGGCTTCTGATGTCCTTGGAAATGGGCTTGTCCACCTGTACAAGACAATGTGGCACCATTATCTCTTCAGTTGTGACTATGACCCCATCTGATGTCTTGACACTGTCTGTGGTTAGGTTCCCAAGGATAAAGCCATAAGTCCCCGGGCTCTCTGGTTTTCAATGTAGGGTTAACTGTCAGCAAACACGTATAAATACATGCACCTCTGCCAATGAAGGGTGCGGTGGCCTGAGTAGTGTTTGGTATAACAACATGCGGGGTTGAGAACAAATCTGGCCTCTATTGCTGGCTTTGGAAAAGACATTGAATATATTATGAACTTCAGATTTTTCATCTTTATCATAGGAAAAATGCTCATCATTCATGTCCCTGAGTTAACATGATGATCCATCTATGGGATCAGGTACATAAAAGCAATGAGGCAGGCAGGTCAGGGGATGGCCTCGTGGGAAGGCCCGGATTGGGATTCCACCTCCAGCTCGTGCTCACTCTGAGAACATGGCAAATTACTTAGCTTCAGTTTCCTGAGGTTCAGTTTCCTCATCTGTGAAATGGAGGTAACAAAGGCACTGATACCTTTTTGAGGATGGGAGGATAACACAGAACACAGCATGCACTGTGCCAAGAACACAGGTGTCGCTAACCACACTGAATACATGTATCACTATTAATATTATTAAAGACATTAGTGAACTATTAAGCGGTACCCAACTGGAAGACATAAGGGTGAACAAGATGAAGATCATAAAGGGTTCCCTATGTCTTTGAAAACCTTTAAGCCTAGGTTAATATTAATATTAGGGTTTTAGTATTAGTCTTTATTGGCACCAGGTTGAGTTGGGCAAGGTGGGTCAGGGGTTCGTTGAATCCCCCGTTACCTCTTATCCTCTGTGGAACATTGAACCACAGTATTTATGCCTGGAAAGGGCACGGCCCTTCTTCTTTTGGTTATATCTAGTTAGGGGTTGAGTGTTGGTTGGATTTTTTTTTCTTTATCGTGGCTATTGTTTTCTTCATTGCATCATCAGCTTCCAATTTCTCCAGGGTTACCTTGTGGGGACTGGGGTGCTGGATTTTTGTTTTCAATATTCTTGTGCACCTTGATCTTTTAGTCTTCCCTGTGTGCCTGCCCCACAGATGGAGTTTCTCTCAATGCTCATGCCCCACCCTGCATTGCTAGTCTGGTCATGGAGGCAGGAGAAGTTTCTGTTGTCTTCACCTTAGGTGGGATTTGCTACCTTAGGTGGGACTGCTCCAAGCAGTCCCAAGAAGCAGTATTAGTACAGGATTCCCTGGCCCAGGAATATTTCCTATCCCTCCCCTGGGGCAATTCCCAATTTCTATCAAATAAATATTTATTAGTACCCACTAATATGTCTGTGGCAATGCTAGATTATGAGGGAACAAAGAGAAATACCAACTTGGATTCACAGGTACATTGTAACAGATTTTTCAGTTTGGATACTATTGAGAATTGAGATTTGGGGTCGGAAAATTCTTGTGCCTTGTGGGTTGCTTAGTAACGTCTCTGTCTTCTACCCACTAGATGTCAGTAGCACTCAGTCGTGACAACCAAAAATGTCACCAGGCTTTGTCAAAAGTCCCTTGTGGGGAGGGGGGAGGCAAAAACTTTCCATGGAGAGCCATTGATCATAATGCAACATGTACCAGGTGTGGAAGACTGCATCATATGGCTTCCTTCGTAAGACTCCTCCAAAGGCACTGGCTATGTTCAGAGATGCAGGTCTGCGTGCGTTTGCACCCTATGCTCACCTCCATCTGACCACTTCCTAGAACATGGAAACTGCCCATCTGGGTCACTGCCTCCTTCCTTAGACTGTGGGCACTGGCTCACCATCCTACCCCAATTGCTAAGCACAGTGCTAGGTACACAGCACCTGCTCAATAAGTAGAAGGATGGGTAGTGGTTTAGGGCAAGACAGTTGTAACCCACCGAAGCAGTCTCCACAAGATCTTGCCTTTGTAAAAATTATTGAAGATCCATTTCTTTTTTTCTTTCTATTTTTTTTTCTTTGAGACAGGGTCTCACTCTGTTGCTCAGGCTGGAGTTCACTCTGTCACCCAGGTTGGAGTGCAGTGGCACAATTTCAGCTCACCACAGCCTTGACCTCCCGGGCTCGAGCAATCCTCCCACTTTAGCCTCCCAAGTAGCTGGCACTACAGACATGCATCACCATGCCCAGCTAATTTTTGTACTGTTTGTAGAGATGGGATTTCACCATGTTATCCAGGCTGGTCTTAAACTCCTGGGCTCAAGCAATCCACCTGCCTCGGCCTCCCAAAACGTGACGACTACAAGTGTGAGCCATCACACCTGGCTGAAGATCCATTTCACAGATAATCTCAACATAAATGTGCAGAACTAGTAAGAATCAACTCCTAGGAATGAGATTCTCACAAAAAAAGATAATCTGATTGCCATAAATATTTGATGTTTACAACATTGATTACAAAAGTTAAACTCCTCCCCCCTTCTTTTTCTTTCTGAGACAAGTTCTTGTTCTGTCACCCAGGGTAGACTGAAGTGGCATGATCATGGCTCACTGCAGCCTCAATCTCCCAGGCTCAGGTGATCCTCCCATCTCAGCCCCGAGAGTAGCTGGGACTACAGGCGTGTGCCCCCATGCCCAGCTATTTTTTATTCTTTATTTTGTTTAGAGATGAGATGTTACTCTGTTACTCAGGCTGCTATTGAGCTCTGGGGTCAAGGAATTCACCCACCTCGGCTTCCCAAAATGTTGGGATTACGGGCATCACCTACTGCACTTGGCTAAAACTCCCTCGTTATCTGAACTAAGGCCAAATACTTGTTGAATTTATGAGACAATCCCCCTCTGAAATTTTGCTCACCTTGCCCTAGCCTTTTTCCTCACATGATTTCATTTGAGTTAATGTGCTGAGATTGTAGTTCCACCTGCAAAGTGATCTAGCCAAAGGAAGAAACTTGTTTTTAACAGGAAGCTACAAAGATGATTTGAAGGAATAGAAAGTGTAAGAATAAAGGCTTACATCCTGGCATAGTTGTTTTTAAAAAAATCAAATGAGAATTATTCTTTGTAAAAAAAAAATTACATTCATGAAGCCTTACCTGTATAAAAAGGGATTGTCAGTCATTTACAGGGAAAGTTCAGCTCAACTTTTTAGTTCAGCGTTCTCTACTTTATAACCAGACCAGAACTGTGTCTTCAGCCACTGGTCCAATCTCTCTGGAATTCTCGTTCCTTGGCCACGCTTTATGCTCTGGTGATGAGTGTCCTGAAATGCTGCCCTCCCTCTCAGACAGCCCCTGGGGGACTGCCCTAGATGCAGATCTTGATGATAGCAGCAAATAGTAGCAGGAAAATAGAAGAATTTTGAAGGCCAGACTGAGAAATTCTTCTCTGTGAACAGAAGTTGAACTGGGGAAAGACTGGGTCTCTTTTCCTACTAAACAGGTATTTATTTTTAAAGCTTGAGTTCAAATGATTGAAAGTATGTTATTTTTCATTCATTTAACCAGTATCTATTGACAACCTCTTACAAAGGCACCATCCTAGGTGTGGAGGCTAAAATAGCACCTGACCTCATAGAGATGTCCTCTATGGACAGATTTGCTTTATGCTTCAGGCTGGAAGCACAAAGATGCATTTCTTGGGTCTCATTGAAGATCCATTTCTTTTCTTTTTCTTTTTCTTTTCTTTTTTTGAGACAGGGTCTCACTCTGTTGCCCAGGCTGAAGTTCAGTGGTGCTATCTCAGCTCACTGCAGCCTTGACCTCCCAGGCTCAAATGATCCTCCCACCTCAGCCTATGTGCTGGAAGCACATGGAAATACTGTGTTTTCTATGTATTACTACAACAGCGATGGGATTTTATAGGTAAGACCATGAAGGCTCAGAGAGGGTGAGTAACAGGCCCAAAGGCACAGAGCTTATAAAATTGGAGCCGTTAAAATGGGAGTGATATTCATCTTTCAAGTTTTGTTTTTGTTTTTGTTTTTGAGATGGAGTCTCACACAGTCACCAGACTGGAGTGCAGTGGCATGATCTCAGTTCACTGCAACCTCTGCCTCCCAGGTTCAAGTGATTCTCTTGCCTCAGCCTCCAGAGTAGCAGGGATTACAGGCACCCACCACCACACCTGGCTAATTTTTGTATTTTTAGTAGAGACGGGATTTCACCATGTTGGTCAGGCTGGTCTCGAACTCCTGACCTTGTGATCCTCCCACGTTGGCCTCCCAAAATGCTAGGATTATAGGAGTGAGCCACCACCCCACCGCAAGATTGTTTCAAGGATTAAATTTCATTTGATTCTTTTAATCCAATCTCTACTGAGGATTTCTTTCCTTGATCTTCCTTGTCCTGCATTATCAAGATTTTTTGAAGCACACTTCCTTATCTACTGTCTATCTATTGTGTATTTATTTATCACTGGTCTCCTACCACTAGCATGTATGTTTCACGAGCACAGGGAACTGGCCATTCACGGATATGTCTTTAGAGTCTATAATTGTGTCTGATCCTAGCAGGCACCGATGACAGTTCTTGAATGAATTTGTTGAGTGAATGATTGAAGTGTTTAGCTTCAATCATTGTTGTGCCCGTGTGAAAAGGAAGTGTTTGATTTTTCGTCACTCATCTTGTTCCTTCAGTCTCTATCAGATATCTTCTGTGTAAACGGTCGGTGTTGCCTGGTAAAATTTGTAATTTCATTTTTCTGTCCAAATTAACAGAAGCCCTCAAGTTAAACAGACAATGTGAATATGTAATATGTGAGGAATATTCAAAAGCACGTTAATACTCATTAATAGCTGTAGTGCAAACTAAAAAAAAATAGTGAAATCCCTGTTTAAAAAATACTACTGAAAAAGTAATAGCCAGTTTTGGTAATATTTCTAAGGGGTGGACCTTCCTAAACAGAGTTTCTGGGAGGGTAAATGGAAACAATTTTTTAGAAAGGAAATTTTACAATACATACTAAAAGCCTTTAAAATGTCTTCACTCAATGGTTTAGTAAAATAATTGAAAATCCCGTAACGGGTTATACTTTATCTATAAAAATTATGCCTGTGAATGCTTGTTTATCACATAGGAAATTGTTTTATGCCAGAACTTAATGTGAGAAGAAAAATAAAGCAGGTATATGCTGAACAATGAAACTTCCCTTGTATGACAGATATGTGCATAGAAAATACTGACAATGGCCAGGTGCGGTGGCTCACCCTCATAATCCCAGCACTTTGGGAGGCCAAGGTGGGTGCATCACTAGGTCAGGATTTCGAGACCAGCCTGACCAACATGGTGAAATCCCATCTCTAATTAAAATACAAAAATTAGCCCGGCGTGGTGATGTGCACCTGTAATCCCAGCTACTCAGGAGGCTGAAGCAGGAGAATCGCTTGAACCTGGGAGGCAGAAGATGCAGTGAGCTGACAATGAGCCACTGCACTCTAGCCTGGGTGACATAGTGAAACTCTGTCTCAAAAAAAAAAAAACTGATAATGAAGTGTACCAAAATGTTATCACCAATAATTGCAATTCCAGGGGGTGATCATTTGTATTTTATGCCTTTCTGGATTAAGAAAATTAAGTGTTAGCAAATGTTTTATTAAAAATAAAATTCTATGTATGCATTTAGGGCATTTGCATTTACTAGTTTTTTTTCTTTTCTTTTCTTTCTTTCTTTCTTTTTTTTTTTTTGAGACGAGTCTCACTCTGGCACCCAAGCTGGAGTGCAGTGGTGCAAAATTATCTTTTGTAGCTTCCAAACAGCATTTTGAAATAAGCATTGTAGGATTTTCTGTTTTTTCCTGTTTGGCAGATAAAGTTACAAGGAGGCTTAGAGAGGTTTCATGACTTACTTATTACCTCCCCACTCATGACTTACTTATTACCTCAACCACATTGGGCTGAGATGCTGGGCAAAATCTTACATTATGATCAGAAAGATTTGAGTTCGTGTTCTTTCTCTGGAGAGTGCGATGAGTGTTAGCTGAGGTGCACGTGAAAGTCCTTAGCCTGCTCTCTGGCTCACAATCTTCAACACATCGGAATTTCCTCCTTTCTAGAGGCAGGGCCATGATGCTATCAGGCATAAGAGTCACCTCCCATCCACCTCAATGTGCTTGACCTGCTCTTTCCCTAATGAGACGGCCTGGGGGACAGGAGATGCGGCAGTTTCTGGCTGGTTAGGAAGAGCTCTACACATGTTTGGGTCACAAGGTCCAGCCTTTACTCACTCTTTCCAACCTCGTCTGTGTGTTCCAGGTCTGCTGTCCAATGGGGATAGAGGTCCTGGTGTCTAACGGAAGGGGAGTGTTCACTGCAACTTTGAAATAGCGTGTATCTGTGCAAACAGAAAAACATGAAAGTCATACCTTACGTGGACTCAGCACACTACAATTTCCAAAGTATTTGCACATCTACAAACTCACTGGATCATCACAATGTAAGTACGAGGCAAGCAATTCTGCTTTCATTTAACAGAGTAGGAGATTGATGTATGAAGAGAAGAAATTGCTCTTCTCAGTGTACACAAATAAATGCCAAAGTTTGAACTTGAACGTTCTTCATTTTCTCATTCATCTTAGAAATTCTATAATTCTTGCAAGATTTAGGCTATGCCATGCCCTTTAAAAATCTTACTAAATCCCACCCAGCCACACCCCATGCCAGCTCTCCTTTCTATATTACACACTTAGCATATTCTATCACATTCATCGGTTGAGCTGCCTGTTTCTGCCACGAGACTGCACCTTCCTGAGGTAAGGATCATGCATTGTTTGCCTCTGTGTCCTCCGATCAATCCTAACACAGAAAATGGCACATAGTAGATGCTCAGTGAATGCTTATCGAATGAATGAACAAAAAAAGTCATCATCATTTACAAGATGACTTTCTCCAAATACACTTCTATAGATTCACTTTAGTGATTCAGGCCCTCAGAAATTGTGAATGCTTCCTCTTTCCCCTTACAATAGGGTGCTTTATCTCAAGGAACTTGCTGAGGCTGCCCTTTGTGCTACAGTTAGAGACAGAGGCGGGTGTGAAATTAAGTCCTCTTTATTCTTAACAATTGCAGCTTTGCTGCCATGCCCTGCTGATGCTCTTAGGCTGGCTGGCTGCACAATGAATTAACCAAGTTAAAAAGTCTTTTTTTTTTCATTCTACTCCCCTCTATGCAGACCTCATTTAACATTTCCCATGCTGCCGCATCCCTGCCTATCCACCCTCCGTTACGCTCATCAGTTGTTCCTAGGGCTCAAGGAGAACATCATGATAATAATAGTGACGATTACAAATCTCTGGCTTGGTACCAGGTCCTCTGGTGAGCACTCAACATGCATCATTCACGTAATCTTCAGAAGAGCTCTCTGGGGCAACTTCTATTATTATGAACCCTGTTTCCAGAAAGAGAAAGTGAATTGGAGAGACTTTCTCAAGGTCACACAGCTAGTAAGTCATGCGGGCAGATGTTAACCTAGGGTTGTATAATTCAGAAACCGCACCTTTAAATAGTGTGCAATATGGTGGCATGTACATGCATCTTCTTATTCTAGGCAGACCCCCAAATGTTACCTGCATATTCAGATTCCTTTATAGGCCGGGCTGGTAAAATTTTAATCGACTGCCATGTCTCTTCCATCCGAAGCTCAGGGTCATCATAGTCATCATCTTTGTGGCCTTTTGCTCCATCCAGGACTGCAGCAAAGTTTCTTTCCTAAGCAGGTGGTAACATTCCAGTGACTCAAAGGAAGACACAGTGCTGACAAAGACAGGCTGCAGTGCTGGCTAGAGAAGTGGGATAGACTTTCTTTGCTGCAAGTAAAATATTTGAGAGTCTAGGTTCTGGGACCTTAAATAGAAGTTTAATTCTTGTGCTAGTGAGAATTCTAAAGATATCTCCCAATATTCCCATCTCTGATTACTCAATCAGTACTAATCTGGGTGCTGCTGTGAAGGGACAGTGCAGATGTAGTGAAGGTCACTAATCAGCTGACCTTAAAATGGGCGGATTATCCTGGATTACCTGGGTGGGCCCAGGGTAATCACATGAACCCTTAGAAGCAGAAAGAGGACCTATTTGCAAATAAGATGATCTTGTATTTAAATAATCCACTAAAAAAATTATTAGGACTAATAAATGATGCCTCAAGGTGTCAGGATACATGATTAATATACCAAGTTCAGTTGTATTTCTATATACTAGTAATGACAATTTATATTTCTATAAATTAGTAATAACAAATTGAAAATAGAAATTAAGAAAATGGGCTAGGTGCAGTGGCTCATGTTTGTAATCCCAGAGCTTTGGGAGGCTGAGGTAGGAGGATTGCTTGAGGCTAGGAGTTTGAGAACAGCCTGGGCAACAGAGTGAGACCTCGTCTGTACAAAAATGTTTTAAAAAAGAAAACGATTATATTAGCATAGCATCAAGTAGAATAAAATATATGGAAATAAATTTAACAAAAGAAGTGCAAAACTTGTACTCTGGAAACTGCAAAACACTGTTGATAGTAATTTCAGAAGACCTAAGTAAATGGAAAGATGACCAATGATCATGGATTGGAAGACTTAATCTTGTTAAAATAGAAATACTTTGCAAATTAATATACTGATTTATTTTTTGCAGAAATTGACAAGATAATCCTAAAATTCTTATGAAAATAAGAAGAACCAAGAATAGCCAAAACAATCTTGGGTAAAAAAAAAGATAAAGTTGGAGGACTAACACTTATTTCAAAAGTTAGTACATAGATGCAGTAATCAAGACAATGTGGCATTGGTAGTAAGATAGACATGCAGATAATTGGAATATGATTGAGAGTCCAGAAATAAACCTTCACACTGAGGGTTAATTGATTTTTGAGAAGTGTACTAAGACAATTCAATGGGTAGAAAGAATAGTCTTTCAACAGGTAGTCCCGAGACAACTGGATATCCACATGCATCGTAGTGAAGTTGAACCCCTTTTGTATATCATATGCAAAAATTAAATGCAAATGGGCCATGAATATAAATGTAACAGCTAAAACTATAAAACTCTTAAATATTGGAGTAAATCTTCATTTCTTGGCTTAGGTAATGGTTTTTTAGATAGAACAAAAAATACAAGCAATAAAAGAAATAGATAAATTGGACTTAATTAAAATGAAAATCTGTGTGCTTCAAAAGACCACAAAAAATAAAAAGGCAACTGTGGAATGAAAAAAATATTTGCAAATCATGTATCTGATAAGCAGCTTAAATCCAGAATATATGAAAAACTCTTACAACGCAATGATTTAAAGATAAATAACCAAATTTTAAAGTGGGAAAAGGATCTGAATGGATGTTTCTTCAAAGAAGATATACAAATCATCAATAATCCCATGGAGAGATGCCATTAAGAAAATGCAAATCAAAAGCACAATGAGATGTCAGCCATACACCACCAAGATGATTAAAAAAAAAGACATAATAATCAGGACTGACAAGAATGTAGAGAATTTGAGACTCTCATGCATTGCTGATGGGAATGTAATAGGGTACAGCTGCTGCAGAAAACACTTTGGCAGTTCCTCAAAAGGTTAAACACAGAGCTACCCTATAATCCAGCAATTCCACATTCATGCAAAAAGTAGCACATGTTTATAGCAGTATTATTCTTAATAGTAAACAAAGTGGAAATAACCCAAATATCCATGAACTACTGCACACGTAAATAAGATGTTGTATAGTCATACAAAGGAATATTATTCAGCAATGAAAAGTAATAAAGTATTGATATATGCTATAACATGGATGAGCCTTGATAATATTATGCTAAATGAAAGAAAGTAGTCATATACAAAGTGGAATGTTGCATGATTCTATTTATTTGAAATGTCCAGAACAGGAAGATCTATAGATAAAGAGTAGATAAATATTTGCCAGCATCTGGGGGAAGAGGGAACTGGGTTTCATTTTGAGATGATAAAAATGTGTTGATTGGAATGTTGGTTATACAACTCTGCGAATATACTAAAAAACCACTGAATTGTACTCATAAAATGGGTAAACTGAATGGCATGTATATTTTATCTCAAAAAAAAAAAAAACCTGTTTTAAGAAGCAGAAGAGGAAGTCAGAGAAAGGAAGTAGAAGAGAAAGAAAGAGAGATCTGGCAGAAGGACGACTTAGAGAGAGTCCAAGAGTAGAAGGATTTGACAGCAGCCAGCCAGCAGGGACATGGGGACTGCAGTCTGACAATAGAAAGGAACTGGATTCTATGAAACAACCTTAAAGAATCTGGAAGCCAGTTCGTCCTCAGAGCCCCTGGAGGAGAATGCAACCCTGCCAGCATGTTGCTTTCAGTCTTGTGAGACTCAGAACAGGGGATCTAGTTGAGCCATGCTGTGCTCAGACTTCTGATTGCATCCACTGTGTGATAATAAATGGTCAAGCTGCCAAATCTGTGGGGATGTGTCATGGCAGCAATGGAAAACAAATGCAATTATTTGGGTCTTTACTGTTAAGGGTGGGGCTTCAAGAAGTGACACCACTCTCTGTATAGTCCTAAAATGTGACACTATCGCAGTAAAAGCAACTGCAAGGTGAAATTTTGTGCTAAAGCTGATACCATCATTTTTGAAATTCTAGTTCATTCAATCAGGTTTAGGTGTGAGAATTTAGGTAAAATGTATAGTTGAGAAAATTCTATGGGTTCATATCCCCCCAGCTGCCCCACTCCCCAAGTGAATTGGCCAAGACTATTTTTTTTTTTTTTTTTTTTCCATTTTTGGTCATTTTTCCATTCCTGAAATGGAGCCAGGAGACCAGGTTATAGACCATTGGTATTGCACAACATTTGAGGTGGAGTAAGTGTCATTGGACTTTGGACATGAAGACTTTGACTAAAGTCTTCACTTTGCTGGATTGGATATATGCCTTTGCCTTGAAGCTTAGTTTTTTCATCTGTAAAATGGGATTTCTACATATTTGTACTGTTAATAAGAACAGTTGCCATAAAAGATGGTCTCAACGATTCCTCTCTAACCTTAGGTTTTGCTTTGGCTACTGTTATAGACTAAATGTTTCTCTACCCCCACCCCACCCCATACTGCTCACACAAATTCATGTGTTGAAGCCCTAACCATCAGTGTGGCTGTATTTGAAGATGGTACCTCTAAAAAGGTAATTCAGTGAAATAAGGTCATAAAGGTGGAGTTCTCATCTAAAAGGATTAGTGTTTTTATAAGAAGAGACACCAGAGAGTTCTCTCTCTCTCTCTCTCTCTGGGTTTCTCCCTCTCTCTCCTCACCCGTGCCCAAATGCACACACTAAGGAAAGGCCATGTGAGCACACAGGGAGTCATTTGCATCACAAGGGGATAGTTCTCACCAACCCTACTGGCACTTTGATCTTGGACTTCTGGTCTTCAGAGTCATGAGAAAATAGATCTCTGTTGTTTGAGCCATCCAGTTTATGGCATTTTGTTATGGCAACACTGGAAGACTAACACAGGCACTCACCAAAGGCTCTGCGTCTGAACACTAGACTGGCAGGAATGGACACCAATCTGTAACAGATACACTCGCATGCAATGGTCATCATAGGAATTCTGGAATGTGCTCCTCCGCATTAAAATCTGCAGCCGGCATCGTGTTATGTGTAAGCAAGGACACGACTCTTGATCTCGCATTCTTGGGAAGGTTACTTAAGCTCCCTGACTGATATGTTCAATCTGTCAATTGGAGATGACTAAACCCACCTTATCTCGTTGTTGTTAGTTGAGAAAATGTATCTCAACGCTCTACTTTGGCATCTATCCCACAGCAGGAACTCAGTACCTGTTAGATCTTTTTTCTCTAGTTGATGTGTGCTGAGTCATAGGTAGAGCCCAGTACCCAGGATAAAGCAAAGCAAAGTTGCTAGTATGTGAACTCCAGGAAGTTTCACCGTTGACACAGCAAAGGGAGAGAAGGTGTCTCGGTTCTGGAACTGTACACCAGGGAGCTCTGAGCTGGAGCTGAGGCAGGAGACTCCTTTGGGGATTTGACAGATGGGTAGGTGTGCAAAGGTGCCATTTACATACTGTTAACGGCAATTACCAAGGCTCTCTAGGGCGTAGCTTCTTGGGGGAAGTCTTGGACCTGCTGGAAGAGCTGGGATGTGAGCCTGAACCCATTTTCCAACTTTCCACCCAATACCTTGCTAGACTTCATAGAGTCAGGACATGATAAGAAGGCTGGGAAGAACAAACATCACTCCAGGTCAGAAGATACTTTTGCACCCATGAGTAAATATAAGTATTTTGGTGTACTTCTTTAGAGAGAGAGAGAAAGCGAGAGAAAGAGATATTTGTTTTAAATATAGAGTTATATCTATTTATCTATCAATGTATTATCTATTTTCTATCAATTTCAAGGATTCTTAACTAGAGGTTCAATATTCTTTACCCATGAAACTTTTAATTTTTACAATTTTTGTGTGTGCCTGTGTGTGTATGTGTATGTGTGTTTCTGGGTAAGGGTCCATAGCTTTAGTTAGATTCTTAAAGAGCTACTTTAAACAGTAAAGAGGCAATGAGTTTATCAGCAGAATCAATCAATCATCAATTAATCAATCATATATCTGCCCATCTAATCTATAGATATGCAAGTTATACCTTTAAATTATATACCTATACAGTTACTTGTAATAAAATATATTGAATTAATGTTATAACTTTTAATCTTTTTCTCTAGTTGTTAAAATTATGTGTAAATATTGCAAATGATTTCATAAAATAGATGTATCAAGATGCAGTTACTTTTGTATTACTGAATACTTAGCATAATTCAAACATGCTGCCATTTAAAATATGTTATTATAAAATATGTGAATGTGTTTAAGTATCAGTACATATTTTAGATTAGTTTTTTAAACTCCTAAGTATTGAATTATTGGGCCAAAAAAGTGAGTATTTTAATGTTGCTTACTTAATATTATGAAATTGCTCTCAAGAAAGTTTATTTCAATTTAAAATTTTACTATGAGTGTTAGGAAGTGTGCTTCTCATAACACACCTGCCAGCACAGTGTGTTGGTATTTTCACTTTATTCGGCCTTCACAATGACCATGTTAATTAATTTTTATTTCCATTTTATAGCTGAGGAATTGGAATATAGTTTTAAGGGAGGAGACCACCCCTCATATTGTCTTATGCCCAATTTCTGCCTTCAAAGAAAGAAGTAAAAACTAAAAGGCAGAAATGGAATCCACAGGCAGATAGCCCAGCACTGCACCCTGGGCCTGGTAGTTAAAAATCAACCCCTGACCCGACTGCTTGTGTTATCTGTAGATTCCAGACATTGTGTATAAAAGCATCGTGAAAATCCCTGTCCTGTTCTGTTCCATTCTGATTACTGGTGCATGCAGCCCCCAGTCACGTGCCCCCTGCTTGCTCAATCGATCACGACCCTTTCACACAGACTTCCTTAGAGTTGTAAGCCCTTAAAAGGGCAGGAATTGCTCACTCAGGGAGCTCGGTTTTTTGGAGACGTGAGTCTGCTGATGCTCCCAGCTGAATAAAGCCCGTTCCTTCTACAACTCAGTGTCTGAGGGGTTCTTGTCTGTGGCTGTTCTGCACCAGTTGTATACCCAAGAATTAAAATGCAGTTTTTCTTGCTAGGAAAGTATGCCACTTAGAACAGCATTTGTTGTTGTTGTTGTTGTTGCTGTTGATTTTTTTTTTTTGAGACGAAGTTTCACTCCTGTTGCCCAGGCTGAAGTGCAATGGCATTACCTCAGCTAACTGCAACCTCTGCCTTCTGGGTTCAAGCAATTCTCCTGCCCCCACCTCCCGAGTAGCTGGGATTATAGGCTTGCACCACCATGCCCAGCTAATTTTTTTGTATTTTTAGTAGAAACAGGGTTTCCCCATGTTAGCCAGGTTGGTCTCGAACTCTTGACCTCAGGAGATCTGCCTGCCTTGACCTCCCAAAGTGCTGGGATTATAGTGTGAACCACCGCACCCAGCCTGTTGCTGTTGGTTTTTAAAAATTTTACCAAGTATCTTGAATAAAATCCACCTAGTTTGCAAATATTAAAGACTTATAAAATAGATAAGGGAAGCAACTGACTTACCCAGTCTGGGAGAGTCTCGTTAATCCTCTGGTACTGGCCTGCCAACACAAACAGACCGAGCGTTATTTTAATCACTGTGGTAGCTCCAAATATCAAAAAGACTGGGCCCTTGTTTTTCTCCAGAAATCTTTTGTCAGTTTTAATGAACTTACCTTGATTATGATTTTTCAAAACTAAAGTGCATTTTTCTTTATTTCCCATTTTACCTGTTGCTCTTGCAAAACAGGGACAAAGAAAAAGGAGAAAAGAGAATAGAATTCAAATCAATCAGTGACTTGGAGGTAAGAAACCTCTACTGTAGCAGGTCAAAATTCCCATTGCAAGAGAAAAATAATGTTAGAAGACCTCTCATAGCAACTGCTCCCGAAGTCATGAGTCAGCAGCAGCTCAGCTAATGATGAGGTTTATTTTTTCTTTCTCTTCCCCCACAAGGCACAGCATATTGCAATTGCAATAATCTGTCCATACATCTGTCTCCTGAATAGACTACAAGTGTTTTGAGGACAGAAGTCACAGCTACTCATTCATCTATTTCTAGCGCCAGGCATAAGACCCCATATTGAACAACTGAGTTATAGACCAGGTGTTTGTTGAATGAAAACACAGCAGTTGTCTTTTCTCAGCACTCAACACTCTTATTTGGGCTTGTTTTATGAAAGATTGCCTGGGGTCATTCAGCCCACTCAGTATTCTATGTTTAAAAATTTACCCTCAGATTATGCAAAACCATTGCAGATTTTTTCATTCTTCATAAACTTTATTTCCCTAAATCGTATTGTAACTTCTTGCTGTTAGCCTGCATTGGGGAGTATTAGAAACAATTTTATTTTAAATTTCTTTTTTCAAATCAAATTCTCTTTATTAGCACTTATGTGAGAAGTTTCAGGTCTTAGGAGCAGAAGCTGCATGCTTTTTAGTGACTGGTTTGCTTTAAGGATATTTCCCTTTTTCCTTTGGCTGCTGAGAAATTCAGGATAAATTTCTGAATTTCATCTAAGTATTGTAGAGGACCACGATGTGATAAGCATTTCTACATCTTGTTTTGGCTTTAATATTTTCCTGTTTTTTTTGTTTTGTTTTGTTTTGTTTTTTGAGACAAGGTCTCGCTCTGTCACCCAGGCTGGAGTGCAGTGGTGCAATGTCAGCTCACTGCAACCTCTGCGTCTCGGGTTCAAGCGATTCTCGTGCCTCAGTCTCCCAAGTAGCTGGGATTACAAGAGCACACTACCACGCCCGGCTAATTTTTGTATTTTTAGTAGAAATGGGGTTTCACTATGTTGGCCAGGCTACTCTCGAACTCCTGACCTCAAATGATCCACCTGCCTTGGCCTCACAAAGTGCTGGGATTACAGGCATGAGCCACGGTGCCTGGCCTTTTATTTTCTTAAACATTAGTTCTTTCACTCTGAATTCCCTTATCTTACCAAAATATGAAATAAAGAGTTGTTAATCGTATCAGCATGCTCAAGTCTTTTGTAAGGTGTAATGTACAAATTAATGCAAATTTGGCTCAGTGGAAACACAGTTCTCTGGAATTTGCCTAGGACCCATGCATATGGGAAGTGTTAATGAGACAGGGCTTATCTCCTTGAAATAATGAGCTGGGAGGAACAGAATCCTGCCCGCACCTGCCCCGGGTCCCAGCCCATCCTTGTGGCTGGATAGCAGCTCTGGGGTACTGATGACACCTTCCTGACCCAGCACAATTACATCCCCACTGAGATCCCTGGCAGAGAAACCAACACATTTTCCAGCCCTTTAGAGCAGCAATTTGTACTCGCTCATGAATCGAGTTAAATTAATAAGGTCACCCATTAAAGACCAGCTGGCCCGGAAGGAGCAAACGAGCTCAGAATTATTGGGGATCTGCTCTGGCCCTCGTTATCGAGGAAAACAACTCCACTGTCTATTTCAGGGTTCGATATAATTTCATTTTAGGAAATTGGCCCCAAGGAGTGCGGTCATGATACTGACATCTTCTTGGGGAGCTGCGGGGTTTCCTTTCTCACCGGTGGCAGGCATTCCAGCCTGAGACTCTCCCAGATTCTCCGAATACGCTTCATGCTCCTTCTGTGTCTGCTGGTGTAGACCCTGCCTGGAGCCCCTTCTCCCTCTCAACTCCCCTTTGCTTCCCAAATGCTCATCGTCCTTTCAGATCCGATTTCCCTGCTTTTCTCTCTGACTACTGCAGGCCAGGTCAGTCTCACTGAATTGTTAACGTATGTGTTTTCTGTCTCACTCACCATGATATTTAAATACGAATAGGCAGGATCTGATTACTTTTTTGTTGTATGTTCTTTAGGGAAGGAATTGTCTTTTATCTTTCAATCTCCCAGAGTACCTATCTGTGTCATCAGTGCAGAGTTTTGAAAATGCAATTTTAAAGCATGATCCTAACACGGTGCATCAGTTCATGTCACTCATTGCCCATGTCATACAGACCAGGTGCCCTGTGTGGCCCCCAGAGCTCAGCACAACCTGCCCCATCCTGTTCTCTGACCTCATCCCTTTCCAGCCTCTTCTCTCCTGGACCCAGCTGTAGTCAGGCAATCCTGAACTCTTTTCTCTGTGAGGCCCATTTTGTGAGATTCCACATTCATTTCTGCATTGTCCAATTTTTGCAAGACTCCTACTAAGTCAGTTTAGCCAGAATCTCCCATTCTCCATGCCTGATCAGCCTCCATATCTCATCCAGTCAGGGCCCTCCTCTGCCAACTTCCTCCAGTGATGTCTGATCACCCTGGCCTGCCTTCAGCAAGAATCTTTTCAGGTCAGTTTCGCCAGAAACCACCTCTGCCCCTGCCCTTTCCCTTAACCCTGAGGTTTCCTCTTTGTAATATTCCTTTCCCAGACCTTCACGCTGCTCCCTTTAAGGGAGGAGACCACTCCTCATATTGTCTTATGCCCAATTTCTGCCCCCAAAGAAGGAGGTAAAAAATAAAAGACAGAAATGAAATCCACAGGCAGACAGCCCAGTGCCACACCCGGGGCCTGGTTAAAGATCGACCCCCGACCTAACCGGTTATGTTATCTATAGATTCCAGACATTGTATGGAAAAGCATTGTGAAAGTCCCTGTCCTGTTCTGTTCCGTTCTGATTACCGGTGCATGCAGCCCCCAGTCATGTACCTGCTGCTTGCTCAATTGATCATGACCCTCTCACATGGACCCCCTTAGAGTTGTAAGCCCTTAAAAGGGACAGGAATTGCTCACTAGGGGAGCTTGGTTGTTGGAGACCTGAGTCTTGCCAAAGCTCCCAGCCAAATAAAGCTCTTCCTTCTTTAACTCGGTGTCTGAGGGGTTTTGTCTGCGACGTGTCCTGCTACACCTCTCCTATACATTTCCACTTGTCTTTATTGTATTCTGAGTTAAGCCCAGTCTCTTTCATACTGCAAACACTCATTGCAGTTATCCCGTACCTATTTCCATCATCTGGAATAAAACTTGTCTCACCATTCTGCAATAAGAATCATGAAACTCTTCCTTTACCTCTTTCTCACCTCTGACTTCAGCTGTTTCAGCCAGCTTCTCCTTGTGTCTCCCAGCACACCCAGCTCACGCTACTTCAGGAGCTTGCACACACCATCCCTCTGTCTATAGCCCTCTTTTCTTGGATCTGCCCATGCCTGGATCTTTGTCCACCGTCCAACTGTATCTGAAATGTCATTTCCCTTGGAGGGAGCTTCCCTGACCACCGATGTCAGGTAAAAATTAAAGAGCACCTCTCCAGCCCTGTACCTCACCACCCTGGCACCTGGTATGGCAGTGAGAATGCTGCACACATGTGTGCACCAGGCCTGTCTCCTTTTCCTGTGGTGCTTGGCTGGTATACATATCTCTCCTTCCCCTGCACTGGGCAGGCGAGTGGGCATGGCATGGATCTCCCACCCCTGGGGTGTTGGCTGTGATGGAATCTAGATTGCCCTACTTGACCTTCTATGCTCTTGATCTTGCCTCAGTGGCTGGGCAGAGACCCCAAGGCCCATGGGGGTGATGGAAGCTGTTGGGTAAAAGGGAAGTGAATCACAATGACTGTTTGGAAAAAGCCTTCCTTTGATCCACATTGGATTGTGATGTTAGGAAGAAATAAACCTTTTTTATATTACACTAACATTTGTAGTTTATTCATTGTAGATGGTAGTCCTCCCTGATTAATACTTTTTTTTTTTTTAAGTTTCTCCATAGCATCTAGGAACAAAGCTAACCAATAAATAATCTAGTTACAGACTATGGTATCTGACTCCCCCCAGGCAGTGGCAAGACTTCAGGCTCCTGATGGCTCCTATAACCCACGTGTAGCAGAGATGGGCATATGGTGAATGCACAATCAATAAACAGTCAGTTGTCAAATACAGAATACAGTACAGCAGGAACATATCAGAACTGGGAAGCAGCAACAGAACCTTCCTCCCCCCGCGCTGAACGAACAGAGCTTTACACTTCCCCTCATGGACCCAGATCCCTACCAAAGTGGCTCACCCAAACCCTTCCAGGCATTCGCATCTTCCTGGACCTGAAAGAAAGATTGGCTTCCTAGGACCATTTTCTAAAAAGAGAAAGGGAGATGCTCAGTAGATTTCACATCTGCATCCTGGGAGAGTTGTGGTTGTGTTGTGTGGATGTGTGGAGAGTCATTCATCACCCACAGACACCAGACAGCTCCAGAGAACAACTGACTTCTGTGTTTCCCTCAAGGAAACATCTTTCTGCAAGAAACAATATCCCTTTGAAAGTTATTTTTAGGAGGGAAGTGAAGATGGATAAACGCAGTGTAAAGCCCAGGAGAGCCTCCTGATAGCCAGAAGGCAGTTACTCCAGCCCTGTGGCTGTCCCTTGAACAGCTCTTCTTGTGTCTGCAGAGGCCCAGCCAAGGATGACAGAGGTGCCTGGCCAATACCCATCCAACTGAGGTCCCCTGACCATTTGCATCAGACTCACCTTGGGAGGTGAAAAAAGGAAATAAGGCAAAACCTGAGTCTCAGAGCAAACCAGTTGAATCAGTCTGTTTTTTTTCCCTCCAGCTCCTCTGGTGACATTTATTCACCCTGAAGTTTTAGAACCACTAACCTAGAAGCTCCATTTCCCTTCCAAAGGAAGGCAGGCCATTAGGTAAATAGAGACTCTCAGATTATTTTCATTTGGAAACACTTCTGGGAGCTTAAGTCTCTGGAGGTGCAGGGCTGGTGCCTTCATCTATGCCCCCATTTAGTGGCTTTGCAGGGACAGGGTAGCCGGTGGACCTTCAAGTGCTGTTGCCATGGGATATTCACATTCAAAGGAAATCCTGAACTGGAAGAACTCCCGGTGGGTCCCAGGACGAGAATATGCTTATCTTGCATGAGAAGAGAAATAAAAATAGGAAGCCTGCAGAGGTTTAGCACTTTCTACTTCCCTAGGAAAGCAAGTCAGTTAGCAGGTTGCTTGGACATTCTCAAGCCAGACAGGTTCTCCATGCAAAACCAGCTTCTGGTTTCATTTCAGTTTCAAAAGAAGACTCAGGGGAGGTGTGGCAAAGATCAGGGTTGGCTCCAAATCTGCAGGTTGCCAGCTGGACTTAAGAATATGTGTTGAAAATTGAGGGGTCCATGAGTCCCAGCTACCTGTTACTAACTACTCTGTGGCAGAGACAGTCGTGTGTCTCCCCATACCTATTTTCTCTGTCTTCTCAGGTACCAGAACCCTTTGCTGTTTTAACTGGGCTCGTGGTCACCTGGAGCTACGTCTTCCTTGTAGCTATGCATGGCCATGAGTCCAAGCTTTGGTCAATTGAATCTAGGTGGAAAATCAAGTCACAATTTCCAGTATACTTCCTGAAGTTGTTATGCACTTTTTATTTCTCCTTTTTCTCTTCTTTCTCCATCCTGTTGCCTGGAGTACAGACATCACTATTTTAGGCTGTAAGATTAAGGCCAATACAAGGGAGGGAGCAAGAAGGCAGGAAGCACAGGGTCTCTGAGGACTTCCAGGAGCAGGGCTGCCAAAGAGCCTTGGACTGCTTACCTTGGGACTTGACTTACATAAGAAAAAATAAATAAATAAATAAACATCTCTCGTGTTTAAGCCCCATGAATTTTTTTTAAGTGCCTTGCAGCCTTTGATGTTTTATCTCCTTATGGAGGTTAGTGTTTGGCAGTAACACAGCAGAGCAGCTGATCAAAGGCATGAGGAAGGCAACGTGTATTTCATGGGAGCTGAGTCGGGAAGTTTTAGGCTTAAATCCTGGCCCTGTCACTCTTGAGCCATGTGACCTCAGGCAAACCCAATTGCTTATAAGCCTCAGTTAACTAGGGTTAACTTGTAGAATGGGAGTAATAGCACCTACCCCCAAACGGCTGTTGAGAAGTTTTGGTCCACAGAATTTAGGTGGGAAATCAACTCAGAATTCCCAGAGGATAACTTCTTGGCTCAGCGCCCAGTAACAAGATGCTGTGTTGTGTGTTTGTCTTTTCAAGTTTAACGTCATGACCAAATCCTTCTCACTCAACCCAGGTCGTTAGCACTGCTTTCAGATCTATGTTGAGAACTTGTTCATTTTTTAGTGCTCATTTTTAAGCAACATGTGCGACTTTTTCAGCATTCAACTCTGTTGATATCCACCTGCTGATGCTTCACAAGGGTTCTTCAAGCTGGGGTCCCCTTCAGCTGTGAGGCACAGGGATTCAGTGGCTGCTGTCATCTGGGTGGCCAGATGAAGGCCAAAGTAGAACTCTTTAAATCTTATATTTCACCATCTCTGAGTAAAGGATTATGGCAGTCAGTGAGTTTTGACTATATGGCTTATAACTGGGAAGAAGAAGAAAAGAGGAAGGAAGAGGGGAATGCGAGAGAGAGAGATAGATATAGAAAAAATATATATGTATATACATTTATGTGCCACATAACCATGTTTTGGTCAGTGATGAATCACATATATGACCGTGGTCTCATAAGATTATAATGGAGCAGAAAAATTCCTATTACTGTTATGGGAGTTATTAATCAATTATTTTAGGCAAATAGAGAGGAAAAGGGGTCGTTGGAAAGTTTTTGTTTCTTTTAAAGCAGCTCCAGAAATGCTTCTTGTCTAGCAGGAAAGCCTGGGCTCTTAGAACCAGTTAGCAAATTTTGATATGCAAAGGCCAGCCCTTAGAAACTAGGTCCACCCAAACTTGGTGATTCCTGCCCTCTTCTTGCCCTTGTCCCCACATGTCCCTCGCAACATGGCCACCCCCACATATCCCCACATGTGTAGAACATCATGGTGCCTTGCATTTGCATATTAAAAGGCTAGGAGGGCCAGTTTTTTCACGGGCTACATGAATGACATGCCTGGTCAAACCAATCCCCCAAGTCCTATGCAAATCAGGCACCACCTCCTCCAGCCTCCTCATATAAGTAAACACTTTTCTGCTACACAGGGGTTTTCTCTTTGTTCAAATCCTCCCTCCATCTGTCTCTGTATGGGGGACCTGTTTTCTTCTTCCTTCCTTCTTTCTTGCCTATTAAACTCTCCACTCCTTAAGACCACTCCACATGTGTCCATGTCGTTTTATCCAGTTCGGCACAAGACTGAGGACCCTGGTTTCCTCCACTCATCAGATCTGCATCATTACCTAATGATGTGGTAGCCATTATAACATCATAGCACAATGCATGACTCATGTACTTGTGGTGGCGACATTGGTATAAACGAGCCCACTCTGCTGCCAGTCATATGAAGGTCTAGCACACACAATATGTACAGTATGTAATACTTCATAATGATAAAATAACTGTAACACTGGTTTGTTTCCTATATCGTACTTTTTTGTTGTTGTTTTAAAGCATCCTTCCACTTATTAGAGAAAGTTAACTGTAAAATAGCCTCAGGCAGGCCCTTTGGGAGGGATTCTAGAAGAAGTCATTGTTATCCTAGGAGATGACAGCTCTATGTGTGCCATGGACCCTGAAGATCTTCCAGTGGGACAAATGTGGAGGTGGAAGGCAGTGATATTGATGATCCTGACGCTGTGCGGGCCTAGGCTAATGTGTGCATTTGTGTCTTAGTTTTTGGCAAAAACATTTAAAAAGTAAAAAAAAAAAAAAATTAAAAAAATTAAAAATAGAAAAAAACCTTCTGGAATAAGGACATGAAGAAGGAAATATTTTTGTAAAATGGTAGAATGCCTTTGTGCTTAAGATAAGTCTTACCAGGAAAGAGTCAAAAAGTCACAAAACTTTAAACATTTATAACTGTTAAAGTTATGGTAACCTAAGGTTAATTTATGATTGAAGAAAATATATAGTTTAATCAAATAGCCTAAGCATAGAGATTCTAATGTCGACATGGGTTTACAGTGATGATCTAGGCCTTCTCATTCACTCACCACTCGTTCATTAACTCATCCAGAGAAATTTCCAGTATTGCAAGCTCCCTTTATGGTAAAGGGGTCTTTAGTATCAAAGGCACCTCTCACCCCTCCCATCCTGCACTGGCATCCTGGAAGGTAGAGAATATTCTAAGGGGTGGTACCTGGGAATGAAGTGGCTTGTCTGATGTGCTTGGCAACTGGTGAATCATAAAGCACACAGGTAAAATAGAGCGGCCAGCTCCACCTACCTGTACCCTCTTCCTCCCATCTTGCTCCCCACCTTGGTTAAGGTGTGCCCCTTTTTTCTTTTTTTTTTTGAGACGGAGTCTTGCTCTGTCGCCTGGGCTGGAGTGCAGTGGCCGGATCTCAGCTCACTGCAAGCTCCGCCTCCCGGGTTTACGCCATTCTCCTGCCTCAGCCTCCCAAGTAGCTGGGACTACAGGCGCCCGCCACCTCGCCCGGCTAGTTTTTTGTATTTTTTAGTAGAGACGGGTTTCACTGTGTTAGCCAGGATGGTCTCAATCTCCTGACCTCGTGATCCGCCCGTCTCGGCCTCCCAAAGTGCTGGGATTACAGGCTTGAGCCACCGCGCCCGGCCCTTTTATCTTTTATGTTGTATTTGTACTGTACTTTTTCTATGTTTAGATACACAAATTCTTACCATTGTGTTATAGCTGCCTGCAATACTCAGCACAGTAACATCCTGTACAGGATGTTTTGTTTGTAACCTACGTGCGATAGACCATGCTATATGGCCTAGGTATGTAGCAGGCTACACGATCTAGGTTTGGTGAAGTGCATTCCATGATGTGCACACAATGTTGAAATCACCTAATGATGTATTTTTCAGAATATGTCCCCATTAGTATGTGACACATGACCGTGTATGTGTGTATATGGATATATGTGTGTGTGTGTATACATACATACACACACACACACATATGAAGAGAGAGGAGAGAGAGAGACAGACTCAGTCATCTAGCTCTCTGGGCATTTCAGTTTATTCACTGAACAACAGTTCTTTGATCTGAAGATTATGAGCTAATAATTCGAAGCCACAAATAGTCCAAACTCACAGAAATAGCTACACAGGAAACATTTAATGGGGGTTTGAAGAACAGGCATAATGTTCTCACTAGGTAGGTGGCCCTTGGAAATTTACTTCTGTTCTCTAGTTCTTAATTTCTTCATATGCAAAATACAGTAATGCAATCTCAGACTACCTGAGTCCCCAGGACCTTTAAGTTTTGTTTTCTTTTTCTTTCTTTCTTTCTTTCTTTTCTTTTTTAAATCTGTGCCCAAAGCACAGATATGAACATATCACAAAGTGGTTGAATGAATGGATGCACGAGTGGGTGAATGGTGATAGGGAAGGCAGCTGCCTCCTGTCCTATTCCTTGAGTGCCCTTAGAAATTCAAATGAAATATGGAGACATTTGTTATCTAGAGAATTGAGAACAGCTTCTTGGTGGGAACAGTCTGTATAGTTTTCTTCTTCTCTCTCTCTCTCTCTCTTTAACCCTCAGCCAGCAATTCTAAAGAAGAATGGCCCAGAACTACTTGAATTGGAATCATCTTGTTAAAGGTAGGGATTCCCTGGCTTTACTATATGCCTGCCAAAGAGCTAAACCCCATCGTGGGCTTGAAAATACTCACTTTTAACTGTTGTGACTTTTAACTGTTGTAATTGAATTTTGAAGACAATGTTAATCCTTGGGATGATCTTGGGATGATCTTACCAATCTTGGGATGATTTGAAATCCTGGCTTGTCCCAGAGATTCAACTGTCAATTTTTTTTATTTGCTTCTGTTCACGATTATTCCCAACACCCTCTGGAGAGAACCAGGAGGATGCCAGCCTCCGCTAAATTAATACAGGCATCGCAGCGTCTGGAAATAGCCAGCAGGGGGCATTAGATGCTCACATATTCTATACCTGCCTGTCCTCCCTCGTGTCCTAAAATCCTTATTAATTTTTCTTTTACAAGTAGGAAAAATCAACCTTGAAGACTGCTTTCCTTAGAAAGACTTAAAAGTAAGATTTTCCTGGACAAAATGAAATTTCTTGTCTTTTAAATCAAATCAGCCAATATCTATCTTCATCAATGTTTTTATTATATGTGGAGGCTTAAGACAGAAGGATCCACTTTCTAAACAGGGCCATCTTTTCCAGTTACATTCTTCATTTAGGGCAAGGAGAAAAACTCAGGAGTTTATTTTATGGAAAGCATTGCACTGTTCTGTGTGTATCAGCCTCTGAGAAGGTATTGACCTTGACAGACTCTCCCAGTTTGAATATGTGTCTGTCTTCTCCAGGCTTGGAATCGTTTCCTAAAGAATATTTTCTGATAGATTGGTTTTAGCATACAAAAACATGTGCTACTGTAGAAAATTATAAGCCACAGATACGCAAAAAGAAGGGAATAAAAATTACTATAATGTTACCATAGCAAGACGAATCATACAAGTATACAAATATTTGATTATAGTCAAATCACTCATACACACACACACACACATAATCACACACACCACCCATCATCGATTTATAGTTTATAAATGTACAATCACTCTGTGTATACTATTTTTCCCTGCTTTTTCACAAAATCACATGCTATCAACATATCCATGACAATGAATATGCTTCAACATCGTCATTTTAATGATTCCCTAGTATTTTCTCACAGGAACGCCCTCTTCTGCTTTCAAATGATCCCATTGTCAAAAATGCGAAACAACTTGAAGTATCTCGGAATGTTATCAAACCACCGTGGTGCACAGTCTGTTTTGTAAATCCTCGTGCGTATCTTAATTAGATCAGATCTGCTGTACTTTAGTAGACATTTGTAGTGGTTCATAAGTATGCCTAGGCCAATTCATAAGTATGCATAGGTCTGCTGGGCTGCTATTTCTTTTCTTTTGTTTTTGAGACGGAGTCTCGCTCTGTCACCCAGAGCACCCAGGATGGTGTGCAGTGGGGCATTCTTGGCTCACTGCAACCTCCGCCTCCGGGGTTCAAGCGATTCTCCTGCCTCAGCCTGCCGAGTAGCTGGGACTACAGGTGCCCGCCCCCACGCCCAGCTAATTTTTGTATTTTTAGTAGAGATGGGGTTTCACCATATTGGCCAGGCTGGTCTCGAACTCCTGAACTTGTGATCCGCCTGCCTTGGCCTCCCAAAGTGCTGGAATGACAGGCGTGAGCCACTACGCCTGGTCTGGGCTATTATTTTGAACAGACTGGGAATGTCGTGATTTGCTGCTAAGTGTTTCTGGTAAGGTGTAGGTTCGAGTGTGTATGAGCAGACCTGGGCCGTTTTATCTCAAGGGACTTTTGTGGGGTTTCGATTTGTTTTGTTTTTCCTACTGGTGTCTCTAGATTGTTGTTAAGAAATAGAATGCCCATCTGTCCATTTCTGTCTGTCTTAACCAAGGTGGGGAGCAAGATGGGAGGAAGAGGGTACAGGTAGGTGGAGCTGGCCGCTCTGTTTTACCTGTGTGCTTTATGATTCACCAGTTGCCAAAGCACATCAGATAAGCCACTTCATTCCCAGGTACCACCCCCTTAGAATATTCTCTACCTTCCAGGATGCCAGTGCAGGATGGGAGGGGTGAGAGGTGCCTTTGATACTAAAGACCCCAACACAATTTGGTATCATCTACCTGGAGAGAACACAACCTTGGTTAGGCCTGACTGGGAAGTTGAATGAAAACATTTTCTGTAGTGGGATTAAGGCTGGGTGCTCTCTCCCTATGTGAACTCATATTTCCTGCTTTCACTTTTGCTTTTTGCCCAGTTCTCCTGGCTGATGGGTGGGACACGCTAAGGGCTGGTTATGCACTCCAACATGCTCTATGATGAAACTTTCAAATGCCTTTGCCGAGTACATAACTCCTTAGGACTCCATCACTTCTTTGCGTGCTTCCTCTGGACAACGTCTCAATTTTCCTGCCTCATTCCAGTCATTCTATCTAGACACCAGCTTTCTAGGGAAGTTCTGTGGGACTTTCCCTGAAATAATAACCTTCCCCGATGAATAGTGCATACTTTTACTTAAGCTTTGATGGGCTCCTGTTAAGTGCCTAGTACCAGAAAAGAGGCTATGAAGAGAGATACAGGAGAAGCATCAAAGACGGCTTTGAACCATTCATTCTTTCCACCCATGTTTTGGGGGTAACCAATTCTATAGAATTTAGTTGAATGAATATTAGTGAGTTGCCATAAGACTGGCACTGAGGTAGACTTATACCCATTGCACAGATGAAGGAACTCAGGCTCAGAAAGATCTGTGCTCCACGCAAAGCTGCATAGCTAAGTAGAGAGCCAGGATTCCCATCCATCCAGCCAGTTTCCAAAGCTTGCGAGAGTCACAGATCAGGCTGTACCCTGGGGCAACTGGAAGGAATGGCAGTGGCTAATGTCACTTCGAATAGGCCATAGTTTTATTGAAATAAAAACAAAAAAGAATGGAAATAACAGCCCAACAGACTCATGCTGACATTCCCATCGCTTAGGTGATAGAGAGCCCCGACTCACCTGTTTCACTATTGCGATGAGGCCATGACCTAGGGAAGAAAAGAGAACCAAGTTAAGTGTCCACTGCTGCACTTCCACCAATCCCCTGCATATGAACAGGCAGTCATCAAACGTCATTGTACAAGTCAGCCTCTGAAGCTGCTTTACGTATGTACTATTATAGACCTGAAGTCACATATTATTCTATTATACACAGAAATACTGTACATATTTCTATTTTCTAGAAAACAACATGTAGAAGAAAATAAAAATGGACACTGCGGGTTATATTTTGGTTATTCTCATGTACATAGCTATATACATACCTGAAGCTGTACGCATGCATTTAAACACATATAGGTATTGTCAAATCAAGCTTAGCCCAAAGTTGCCTCCTTACATATTTTAAGTTCTGCCTAAAGATTTCTCCATACATTTTGAACTATAAAAAGTGGAGGTGTAAACAGACAATAGCCTATCGTTGTGGCAATCACTGAGTTTTAGCCGGTCAAATGTAGCCAACTGTTGGAACTATGTTCAAATCAGGCAAATGCCGAGCTGTAACCCATCTAGCTGTTTCTGTACCTCACTTCCATTTTCTATACATCATTTTCCTTTTTCTGTCCATAAACCTTCTTCCACCACATGGCCGCACTGGAGTCTCAGAGCCTCCTCTGGCTGGGAAGGCCACCCGATTCTCAAACCATTCGTTGGTCAATTAAGCTCCTTTAAATTTCATTCGGCTGAAGTTTTTCTCTTATCCGTATCAATATAAAAGAGCCCAGCATGGTGGCACACACCTGCAGTCCCAGTTCCTCAGGATGCTGGGGTGGGAGGATCACTTGAGCCCAGGAGTTCACATCCAACCTGGGCAACATAGCAAGATCTCTTGAAAAAATAATAATATAAAAGAATGTGTAGGATTTTGACGTTACAAATATATTCTATATCTTCTAATGTTATTAAAAAACAAGATGTTGATTATCTACCTCAGTGGTTCTCAACCATTTTGGCATCAGGGACCAGTTTCCTGAAAGACGGTATTTCCACAGACGGGGGCTGGGGATGGTTTCAGGATGAAGGGAAGAAATTGTTCTACCTCAGATCATCGTGTATTAGTAGGATTCTCACAAGGAGTGTGAACCTAGATCCCTCCCATGTGCAGTTCATGGGAGGGTTTGCACTCCCATGAGAATCTAATGCCACTGCTGATCTGATGGGAAGCGGAGCTCAGGCGATAATGCTCGCTCGTCCACTGCCCACCTACTACGGTGCGACCCACGTCCTAACACACCACAGACCAGTACCGGTTTGTGACCCAGGGGTTGGGGACCCCGATCTACATGATATTTTTAAGGGGCATTTAGGTTCTTGCTAGTCCTAACTTTGTAAAATGGTGTTGCCATGTGTATTTAGCATTTAAACCTTATCTCTGAATCTTTTTTTTTTTTGACATAGTCTCGGTCGCCAGACTAGAGTGCAGTGGCATGATCTCACCTCCCGGGTTCCAGCAGTTCTCCTGCCTCAGCCTCCTGAGTAGCTGGGAGTACAGGTATGTGCTACCAGGCCAGGCTAATGTTTGTATTTTTAGTAGAGACAGTGTTTCACGATGTTGGCCAGGCTGGTCTCGATCTCTTGACCTTGTGATCCACCCACCTCGGGCTCCCACAGTGCTGGGATTACAGGCTTGAGCCACCCCGCCCGGCTTGGATCTTTCTATAGAGAGATGTTATCAAGCACAATGAAGGGGTCAAATAACGTGAACCCTCTCGGCCCCTTGTTGCATATTATTCAGAAGCTTTCTGGAGGAGCTGCGCCAATTAATAATAATTTATATTCTTATGCATGGAATGTGAAGAGCTCGTCTCACTGTGTCTCACCACCATTAAATCCATACCTTATAACCACTTTGCCTACATGGCACTTGATTCCTCATTTTACCCATTTCATTTCCTTGATGACTAGTGAGATTGAATTTCTTTTTTCCCAAAAGGTTTTGGGCCATTTATGTGTCTTCTTTGGTAAGTTATATGTACATGTCTTTGCCCATTTTTTTCTTTCTTTTTTTTTGAGACAGAGTGTCGCTCTGTTGCCCAGGCTGGAGTGCAATGACACAATCTTGGCTCACTGCAACCTCCACCTCCCACACTGGGCTTTTTGTATTTTTAGTAGAGACAGGGTTTCACCAGGTTGGCCTGGCTGGTCTCGAACTCCTGACCTCAGGTGATCTGCCCGCCTCGGCCTCCCAAAGTGCTGGGATTACAGGTGTAAGCCACTGCGCCTGGCCTCATTTTCTGACAAGGTCTTTGCACAGCCACAATGCAACCATTGGATGGGATCCTTTTGGAAACGCTTTTTCCCTAGGTTTTGGGCTTTTTTGAAAAGCCCCGAGGCAGTGGAAGGCTCTTGAGGACGCTGCTTCCATGAGCTGACTTATTTGTGCCTTTAATAATCCCAGGCCTTTGCATTACAGCTTTCCTCCAAGGCACTCAAAGTGCGTCACAGGAGCAATTAATTGAACATCGCAACACATGCCAGGTGTAAATATTTATGAGGTCTCTTCGGTGTCTGGGACGTTGGGCACAGAATAGTGAAGCAGTAAGATGTTTGTAACCAGGAGACCACGGTCTGTAAGTTGAGTCTGACTTCAGTGTACCTTACTGCCTTCTGTTCACCATTTTAAACGAAATAACCCATGGGCTCGCTCTTATCGCCTCAAATTTACAGAATAGGAAATGGGGTATTCAGAGGGCTCTACAACTTGCCCAGTCCACAGAGCCTCTAAGACTGAGGGATTTGACACCAGCCTATCCGCCTCTCCGGTCCCTACTGTCTCCCTTACCCCAGGCCTATAGGAAATGGCAAGTCCTGCTTAGGAGGCACCGTGCAGCTGCGACCTCAGAGCCCTTGTGGTTAACAGTTGGCGCCCTTTCAAGCTGCCGGAGGTTCTGCAGAAATTAACAGTAAATCAGCCAGTGAGGAGCAAATCATTTATCGGGGGCCTGACTGCTTTCTCTTGACACTTTAAACATATGGCCTCTTCTCTGGTATCTTGGTCTTTGATTAAGGCCTCAAAAGGCTCCCAGGACTTGCAACTCATGACATGGGGAAATGGAAATGATATGTTTCTGTGATTGTGTACAGTGAGCTTAATGTAAGCGTGGCAAGCCATCCCGTTGATCGGAGGCAGAGCCTCCAGCGCAGGCGGCTGGAGCTCGAGAATTTCTAATAAAAGGCAAACTGTTCCTGAGATTCCAGAAGGAACTTTGACTTCTAAATTAGGGTTCTTGTTATCTTCCAACCCTGGCCTTACCTGGTTTTAGAATCAAAGACAAACTGGCGCTAAAAAGCATGTTGGAGATAATGTTGTCCAGTTCGTTAGCTTTTTAAATGGGAGAACTGGGGCCTAGAATGGCTACCAGATTGTTCCTAGTCTCAGACACTTGGAGGCAGAACTGAAGCCTTCTGGCATCGAAAAAGAGTGGCACCAAATAGAAAATAAAATAACCTGTATTTGTAAGCACCTGTTTGGGCACTGAGGTAGGTTCAACTCTGGCTGGTAGGCATTTTTTTTATGGTCTGTTCAACCCATTTACATTCATTTTCACAATTTTTAGAATGTTCCTATTTACTTATTCTTTTTAACATACAAAAAGCTGTACATAGTTAATGTGTATAACTAGATGATGAGTTTGGATATAAGTATATACTTGTGAATTTGTCCATTCACAGTGTTACATGATACTGCTTTTATGGTACATCTAAAATAGTCAAACTCATAGAGGCAGAGTGGAAGGGTGGTTGCCAAGGGCTAGGCAGAGGAGAAAATGAGGAGATATTAGTCAAAGAGTACAAAGCTTTGGTTAGACAAGATAAATAAGTCCTCAAGATATACTGGACAGCATAGTGCCTACGCCTAACGGTACTATATCACATAATTGCATTTTTGCTAAGAGAGTAAATCTTATGTTAGTTCTTCTTGACATACACACACTTAATCATAATAATAAGTAAAGAGGATGGGAGGAAATTTTGGAGGTGATGGGTAAGTTTAAGGCATAGACTTAGGCTGTTAGGCATTTCCAGCTCCACTCTGCAGATTGCAGCTAAAACTTAGACGAGTTCAGTAACTTGCCTGAAGTGGCACAAGCAATCGGCAGGGCTGGGATTTGTCCGACTCCCTCCAAATCCCTTCTTATTTACAAGCCTATAGCAGCAACGTAGACCGCAGAGTTCTCTTGTCTGGGAGCTTCCTCCCAATTGTCAAAGCTGTCTGAAAGTGGCTTATCTGATCCACTCTGCCTCTCAGTGGGGCTCCAGAGTAATGGTGCTCATTCATATGTCACATCCTCCGGGATTATGTACCCTGGGGCTCTCCGTGCGTCAATGCAAGCCAAGTGAATTAGCAGAGGAAGCATCAGCCAAACAGGGAATGGTGTTGTTATTCCAGCTGAGCCTGCTGCTGTGAGCCAGAGAGCTGCAGAAACAAAGCGGGGAGGGAAAAGAGGAAGGCTGGGACCAGCCGCCTAGGGTCTGGGAGGGAGGGGATCAGGGGAGATGGCCCGCACACCATAGTTTTGTCTAGATGGATTGTGGACATTGTCTTGACACAAGCAACGGATGAGCTATCTGAAAGGACTCCTGTGTTAACACTCTGCAACTTGACAGCCCAGGGTGATTAATGAATGGAACTGCTAGCAAACTTCATGGAGATTTGATGTTCTCTATCTGTGCTCGAGCAAGGCCCATGTGTTAGCAAGCTGCCTTTTGCCAGGGAATTACAAGGATGCACCCCGGCTGCCTTTTGTCAACAGCATCCATAACACGGCCACGTGCAAGCGGGCCACAGCTGGATGGTGTTATAACTTGGCATCCACCCTTCTGCCTTCCCTAGCTCTGCTCCCCTCCACAGCTGGGCCTAAAGAAAGCAATTTTTCCTTCCTTTCTATTTCCGGTGTGTGTACGCAGGTGTCAACACTGTCACAAGAAAGTGTGTGGCACAGGAAATGAACAAAACTGACCTTTTGAGGTCTGTGTTTTTTAATATTTAAAGCTCATTACAAGTACAGATTTTAAATTCTGGATTATTTTTAATTTGTAATACTTTTAAATAAATTAATACACGTCATAATTTTTAATTTTTAAAGGCTACTAAAGTAAACTCCTACTCCTCTTCCACTTTTTTCTCTCCTGCTGCCCAGCAGAACTGGCTGTGATGAAGTAGACAGGGCGTGCTTGCCTTCTGCTTATCCATGGGAACAGAGTTTGGATGGTGTGTTATTCCAGTCCCATAGAGAGGGATTTGGTTCTATCTCCAGGGTCAAGCTCCTGGCATGGAGATGAATCTTTCTTTGCCTCCTCGAGTGTGGTATGCAGTCCTTTGGGTCTCCCCAGGCACCGACTACTAGTCCAGAATTCAGCGGCAACACCCTTGGGAAATGATGAGGGTGATTTCACACTGCCAGCCTTCTCTCTCTCTCCCAAACCTCTGAAATTAACTGGTTCAGCTCACATCTCATTTTAAGTTCGTCCCCTGAAATTAGAAGGCGACTCTAGAATAAGACTCTCTAATTTTTGAAAGACAACTTGTACTTCTAAGAGTTACTCATTTTAAATATAATCTAGATAAAAACAAGGAAGGACGGAAAGTTTCTGCATTCATCACCTTCTTCCCTCTAGTTGAATGTCTGCCCTGCATCTGGAACTGGGCACTGTGATTTCACTCAAACCTCATAGCAGTGCTTGGTAGAAAGCATCTTTATCTCAATTTTAGGGCCATTGTAAAATATCACTAGTGCCAAAAGGGACATTCAACACCATAAATGAGCCCTTTAATTTTGCAGATGGATTAGCTGAGGTTAGCCCCCTTGGGAGTCCCACCGAGCCTGTCTGATGATACATCTCTCCTTCCTTTGTCTCCACCACTCAAAGGTGGAGCGTTTGCATCATGGAGCTGTGGGGACTATGGTTTGGAAATGCAGTGTGCTCAGAGAGTAGGGAATCTGGAGGGATGAATGAGCAAAGCCTCATCCTAGAGGTCGTGTGGACGTTTGCAAGAATAAAGAATGCTTAGAACTGTGTCTCACAGAGGTAACATAGGAACACACAGCATTGATTTGAGAGAGAAGGAGTGGACTCTATAATATCTCAGGGAATAGGTAGTGATGGCCCGGAGAGACTATTTTTCTTGTTTCCCATGTGGCCACCGATGCCCTCTTCTCCTTACCTGGGCACATCCCTGGTACCTATGTAATGGAATTCACACTGACATAACTAGAACAGATTGCAACTGGAATTCTCAGACTGCCTACCCTGAACCTCTAGCTTCTCAAAGGGAGGCCTGGTGCCTAATACGGTGCCTGGAGCATGTGCACCCCAACATGGTGCTGACTGGGTAAGAGTGAGTGAACGCGTAAGTGAATGAATGCTACAGGCACATGCAGAGGGAAGCATAGAAAAGAGGGCATCGCAAAGCGAGATGGGCCAAAGATACACTGCAGATCATGTCTGGGTCTATAGGCTGACGTGTCCTATCCCGACAAGGCCAAATGGAGTGCCTAGCATGTAGTAGGAACCTATTCCATGTGTGTGCACAAGTGCCACTTAAATTCCCCTGGAATCGCTTGTACATTTTCAAGATTAGAGATTGGAGAGCCCTCTCAATCCAGATGAAATTCACCCTGAGATGGAATCAGGCCAAGACTCTTTTTAAATCAGTGAATCCATGGGTTCATTCTTTCTGGAAGGCATTCCCGATTGGTTTCAAGAATTCTCCTCTTACCTATTTTATTTTTATAAGAAATATCTGGGGCATGCAATTCCCTGAAGGGGACCTGGGGAAAACAGTGGAAGTGTTTGGTGCCACTCAGAACTCTCATCAAGCTCATACCCCCAAGACCCTCCTGGCTGAGTGAGGCTCCCACCTCCTCAGAACCTGCCCTGCTGGGGCCTGTCCCTCCCTCCTCTGAGACACTGTGGCACTTCTTGCTCAAATCATGCATTTAGTAAATCTAGAAGATGACATTTAATTATTAGTTTATTATTTAAATCTCATATTGTAAAACCTTACTTGTGTTTTTTTCTTTTCCTTAATTTTATTTTAAGTTCTTTGGGGGCAGAAAACATGTCTGTATAAGCTATAGTCCTGTGCCTATAAGCTATAATGCTTCCAACACATATTAAAAAATGAAAACAAAAATATTTGACATTCTGATGGGTTCTGCAGCAGACAAGTAGAGTAGCAGGATGATTTGCCAGACCTGTTTTAGCTCAGACATTCCTCTAGTGGGCAGAGCAGCTCCTGAAATCCCTTCATCCACTCTCTGAGCCTCCACCACTTCCCCACTTGGTCTCTGTCTTCTTCCTTCTTTCTCTATCCTTCTTTCCCTGTTAAAGTTTCTTTTTCACGTCTGTTTAAATATCTGGTAAGTGCCAGGCATCATAGGAGGCTCTCGGTATACTACAGATCAACAGCGTCCTAGGGTTATCCATAACACAAGACCCTGAGGTTCTGCCTTGATTCTCCCTTCTTCCTCCTCCCCCATCAGCCAATGTTTCTCGAGCATCTACTCTGTTGCTTATTTATTTATTTGTTTGTTAGTTTCTTTTGAGGTGGAGTCTCACTCTATCGCCCAGGTTGGAGTACAGTGACGCAATCTCAGCTCACTGTAACCCCCGCCTCCCAAGTTCAAGGGATTCTCCTGCCTCAGCCTCCCTGGTAGCTTGGATTACAGGCACCCACTACCATGGCAGGCTAGTTTTTGTATTTTTAGTAGAGATCAGGTTTCGCCATGTTGGCCAGGCTGGTCTGGAACTCCTGACCTCAAATGGTCCGCCCATCTCAGCCTCCCAAAGTGCTGGGATTACAGGCGTGAGCCACTGCGCCCAGCCTGAGCATCTACTCTGTAGGAGCCCTTTGGGGACAACTCCCAGAAAGCCAGTGAAGCACATTTTCTTCTCTGCATCCTCTATGAAATAATCTAGGACCTGTCCCAAAGCTCTCTGCTTGTGAGACCTTTCAGGGCGGCACTCTGCCTTCTGCATGTTGAGGTGGGCCACAGTGAGAAGTGTGACCCTTATGGCTGTCTCAGTGCTCCAGAGGCTCAGGGCAGGCAGGGCAGACCAGAGCAGCCAGGAGAGCAGGCCGCTGTTGTGGCCAGCAGGTTCCTGGGCTTGCCTGGCTGAAGGGGCCCAGTAGAGGGCCTCCTGGTTCACCGAATAGAAGAGGACTCCAGGCGGGGCACGGGGGCTCACGCCTGTAATCCCAGCTCTTTGGGAGGCTGAGGTGGGTGGATCACTTGAGGTCAGGAGTGCGAGACCAGCCTGGCTAATATGGTGAAACCCCGTCTCTACTAAAAATACAAAACTTGCGGGGTGTGGTGGCGGGCGCCGGTAATCCCAGCTACTCAGGAGGTCGAGGAACAAGAATCGCTTGAGCCTGGGAGGCGGAGGTTGCAGTGAGCTGAGAGAGCGCTACTGCACTCCAGCCTGGGTGATAGCATGAGATTCAGTCTCAAAAAACAAAAGAAAACACAACAAAAAACCCAGAAAACCAAAAAGAGGACTCCAGTCTCCAAAGGATGACGATTGGGCCTCATGGGCCCTGAAAAATTACGGCTGCCTGCACTTTGCCCCCCTGGATCTAACTATTGCTGCAGGTGCTAGTGGCAGAAAGGAAGAACTCCATAGCCGATGAGGTGATGAATGGGAAAGGTCTGAATGTGGATAGTGCGGTGACACTGTCCTAGCAGCACTGCCAAGAGTAAAGGTAGGAAAGGAGACTAGTGCTTGGAAAGTGAAGACGTGGATTAGAACCTTGGTGCCGCTGCTCACTAGAGAGAGGACTTGGCAAGCCCTTCAGCTCCCTGGTTGATCGATCCTGTGTACCTCCTGTTCCCTAGGGCCTGTGTCTGCGTCTGTCATTGTGCATGGCATGGGCTTATGGTCTGTTATGTATGTACTTTATAGTTCCACACCCATTCTTCTGCTTCCCACCAGATACTGAGCATGCTGGTGTCAGGGACTATGTCTCGTTCATCTTTGATTTTTCCAGTGCCCAACAAAGAGAACTTAAGGAGGTTAATGGAAGGGGTCAGACATTTCCCCAGTGGGGAAACAGCTCCTGCATCCACCATTTTTCCAATCTCCCCCCACCCTCTGCCTCCCATCTTCCTCCCTCCACCCCACTCACTGTCACTCAGTGAGTAGGAGCAGAGCAGAATTCAAGCCCAGGGGCCTCTCACTCCACTTGGAAGCTTACACTCCTGGTAACCATGCTTCCATCCGAGGTTCTTTAACATGAGCAAACATCGGCACCCCCAGGGAGGGCTTATTTCAACACGGTTGCCGGGGCTCCAACACTTGCCCTTCCGGTGCAGTAGGCCAGAGTCTGGGAATCAGCATTGCTAAGTTCCCAGATGATGCTGAAGCTGCTGGTCCCAGGCCCATGCTCTAGGAACCGCCGCTACCAGGCCTCCTTGATGTAGATGTGGCTGTGCTTTCCAAAAGGGCTGGGCACATGCCCCTTCCTCATGGTGGGGAGATTTGACAGGAGCAGATTAGTGAGTCATCAGAATAGAAATCTACATTCATATGTATATGCTGACATATACATGTAAATAAGAATATACATATACATATATATACATGAGACAGTTTTGATCACTTAGAACCCAGAGCTGGGCCCGTAGTGGCTCAAGCCTGTAATCCCAGCACTTTGGGAGGCCGAGACGGGTGGATCACGAAGTCAG
>NW_012115844.1:4717198-4797378 GCF_000951035.1 Colobus angolensis palliatus | reverse complement strand
TTTTGGGAGGCCAAGGCAGGCAGATCACGGGAGGTTGGGAGTTCGGGACTAGCCTGACCAACTTGGAGAAACCCATCTCTACTAAAAATACAAAATTAGCTGGACGTGGTGGCACATGCCTGTAATCCCAGCTACTTGGGGGGCTGAGGCAGGAGAATCGTTTGAACCTGGGAGGTGGAGGTTGTGGTGAGCTGAGATCGTGCCATTGCACTCCAGCCTCGGCAACAAGAGCAAAACTATCTCAAAACCAAACCAAACCAAACCAAACCAAAAAAACCCCAGAAATGCCATTGACTTGAAGCTAGACTCTGAATTCAAATCCAACTGGTACCACTTTCTACTGGGACTGTGACAAAAACATATAACCTCCTTCAGACTATTTTTCCCTATCGTAAATGGGAATATGAATGCCTACTTCAGAGCATTATGGTGCAGATTGGATGCCAAGGTTCTGGTGCACATTGGGCGCTCAGTTATTGAGTGGAGTTTGGATTTAATTGACAAACATCAGTTGGTGTTTTTCTTTCACTATAGACATGAGGAAACAGTACAAAATAAAAGGGGGTATTGGGGATTTAGTGAGATGTTATAAAACACATTCATTTCAATATTGCAAACAGATCATGGATAATGAATGTGGATGTGATCTGTATTTTTCTTGGAGATCCTCCCAGGCCGTATCATCCAAGTGGGGTCCAGCACTCAACTTGGTGTTTTGCTTTGTTTATTACCAGGAGATCAAGGCACTTTTAGCTCGGGGTGGTTGGGCTTTGGGGACCTGCAGGAGAGTTAACTCCCACACTCAACCTAGCATGAGGGCAGTGATGGGGAGCACCAGGGTTGTTGATATTAGTAATAATTACAGCTGCCATTTACCATATCACAACTAGCCACTGAACCTCGAGGGGAGTTATTCACCCTCTCTGGGCTGTATTCTTCTTTCCTGTAAAAAGGAGACTAATAAGAGAGTAATTGTTGGGATCCAGGAAGGGTTACCTATTAGCTCTTAGAACAGCACCTAGCACACAGTGACCACTCAGTGACTATTAGCCCACGTTATTTAATGAGAACCTACTCTATTCCCAGCACACCTCAGAGGTCATCCATTTATTCTGCGGACACAGAAAGGCTTAAGAGATTCAATAATGAACAACGGAGTCTAGTTTTTCAAATACCATTTCTTTCTTTTTTTTTTTCTTTTTGAGATGGAGTTTTACTCTTGTTGCCCAGGCTGGAGTGCAATGGCTTGATCTTGACTCACCGCAACCTCCGCCTACCAGGTTCAAGTGATTCTCCTGCCTCAGCCTCCCAAGTAGCTCAGATTACAGGCATGCACCACCATGCCCGGCTAATTTTGTATTTTTAGTAGAGACAGGGTTTCTTCATGTTGGTCAGAGTGGTCTCGAACTCCCGACCTCAGGTGATCCGCCTGCCTCGGCCTCCCAGAGTGCTGGGATTACAGGCATGAGCCACCACGCTTGGCTTCAGATACCACTTCTAAAACACAGGAGGTGTTGGAATGGAAAAAGAGGCTTGTCTGGTGCCACACAGCTAATAAGTAGGTCAGCTGAGATTGAAATCCCAATCCAATGGACTCATTCTACACTGCAATGCTGCCCATAAGTACTTCTTCCTTACCTTCTCATCAAATGTTGATAATTATAATTTTTACCAAGGAAGATGGTAGATACAAATTTGTAGTTTTCAGACATTTTTAGTTGATTTATATATCTCAAATAGTAGTTTATATTCATATAATGCATTCATTAGAAAATATGCAGTGGTATAGAGATTTGTATGTCTATAGATTTTTTAAAATTTAGGTTTATAAATAGTTTAGAACACATTGCAAAAACATCATCTGTTGCTCTTTTTAATATATCTTGAGCATGCTATGACACATTTTGAAATAATTTGCTTCAGAAAAAAGCACTGCTCTTCTCTCTCTGTCTTTTTTTCCTCCAAATGTAACTGTAAATATTACTTTGATGTATGTAATTGCTGCTACCCTCTCCATTTGAAGGAGGGCTTCTAAACCTTCCATCTCCCATCTCTTGCTATTGTCAAGAAATAAGGAAAACGGACTTAAAATGCATTATTCAAATGTATTTAATGTAAACATTAAAGAAGTCTGAGAACAGCCACAAATTTCTCTCTACTCAAAGTGGTTTTGCAAAACACCTCAAGTATTCTATCATCTTACCAGCATTCATTTACTCTGCTTAGGAGAACCATTTATTCCAGAACATTTTAGAATTCCAAGACGGCTTATAGTGTCTGGCACATAGTAGAGAATGAAGGATGTTTGTTGGATGGACTTGAATTGGGATATGAGCATTGATAAAACTTGTAAGGATCCTTGGGTACCTCTAGGAACAGAAGCCACCCCCAGGAATGCTTGGCCACAGAGTCCCTCCTGAGCATCAGAGAGACGGTTCTGCACATGAGGATGTGGCCCAGGTTTAGTCTGCTGGGCAGCGCTGGGCAGTGCACAGCTGGATTTGACTTTAGGTCTTGTCTCTTGTCAGTGATTCAATCAAGTTAGCACTCCATTCTGAGATTTTTGACTAGTCTGCGAGCTCCTTGAGGGAGAGACTTTGTCTTTGGTCTCTGCATTTTCAGTAGCCTGTGCAACCTTTGATGCCGTAACTGCTCAGCAAACGTTATTCTCAATCGAAGGACAAAGGAAATAATAATGTAAGCACTTGGCTCTCTCTTGTCCGCTTGCTGTGAGACTCCAAGGTAAACTTGTGGCCAGATCCATGATCCATCATTCAAATCATTCACTGGCGGAGGAAGAGAAGCCTCCCCATCACTGGCTCTCTCTGGCTTCTTTGGAGACCTGGGAGGGGTGGGTGGAAAGAGGCCTGGCCTGCAGAGCTGCGGAGGTGGGGGCTTCTCAGCCTCGCTTTGTATCACACACCTGGCTGCTCAACCCCAGCCAAGCCCCTTCTCCTGTACCTTGGTCTCTGTCTGAGCTCTAAGTCACTGCAGGTCATTCCATCACATTGACAATTTCCGTGTGTGTGATGGTCAGCTTATTTGCTACAGAATTAAAAATTTCACTCCTCTATTCATAAACAAGTAAATATTCTGACCTGTTTTTTGGCAGACTGAAGTTCTGGAATTTCAAATCGTTGGTTCCTTCTTTAGTTGTCCTTCTATTGCCCCTGGGATGAAAGAAAATAAATTATAGCTGGGAAATAGCAAGAAGCTAGGGGAAAAATTAATTAAGTGCATTCATTCATAGAAACAACCACCCAGTCAGATTTAAGTAATTATGTCTCACACGTAATTCTGAATCTCTCTTTGCATTTCTGCTAGGGTTAAAGAAAATCTGTGTTTAAAGTAATCCAATTACTTAATTTTTAAATGTAAGAGCTTTAGTTTACAGGAAACAGTAGTGTGGGGCAGAAGTGCCCAGTCAAGAAAAGGATGTGGGCTGCCTCTCCCTCATCAGCGGGATGACCTTGGTGCCGTCCTTAAGCTCTGCCAGTATCTGTCTCCTCTGTAAAATGAAGAATATCGTACTTTTGCCACACGGTTGATGAGAGGCTGTTAAGAAATTTGAGGGACAGCAACCATGAACCAGGCAATGTCTCAGATGCTTTCCTGTGTTTGTTGAATTTCATAAAAATCTAGCAGACATTATCCAACATGGGAAGACAGACTATTTAGCAATAGCAACTCTGATTCAGGTAATATTTATTGAGCTCCCATATCATTTAGGCAGTTTGCTAAGGCACTTTCTATGAAGAGATTAACTTATTTTTCATTGGCTTAATTTGCTAACATTCATTAAATGCATTCACTGTCATAAAGCATCATTGTTATACATTCCTAGTTCATTTAATCAGCCAAGTTTCCCACACTTTCCTTTCGTTTGCAGGCATTTCGTGAGCTCTATCAAACACTAACTGGTGATTTTTTTCCTCCACAAATGGTCCTGACAATGGCCTCCTTAGCTCAGCTACCCTGATTGTCCTCCCAGTTCCACTTGGAGCAAATTTGCCTCTTCCTGGTCCTTGGACTTTCTCTGCTCCCTCCCACAGGGCTCTTTCAGGTACCGTCCCCCTTTCTCAGATGCCCTTGTCTTCCTTCTTATTAATGGCAACTCTTACTTCCGAACTCAGCTGAAGTGCTACCTCCTCAGAGAATCCTCCTCAACCTCCCAGACTCGCTCCTTCACAGCCCTTGCCTGAGTTTTAATTTTACTTCTGTTTTAACTGGTAACTTGTGTTCACATCTGACTGTTGAATTTCCATCTCCACTAGAGCAGAGATTTGCAGGACTTAGCATCCCCAGGGCCTGGGTCAGTGCCTGGTCCACCGAGGAGCTGAGTGGACACTCATACATGTACACACAAAACTAAAGAAGTCCAGGAAATACTTCAGGATGGCTTCAGGCTCTCTCTTCATCTTGGACTTTGCCTGTAGCCCACAGAATAGAACATAATCCATTTAAAAATCTGGGAGTTGTTTGGGTATATTTTGTTACTGTGTATATTGACCATCTAGAAAGATGATGGCTTATTTCATTATCATTAATTTCATTTTTCCATTTTTATTTTAAAATTTCATTATTATACTATTTCACATATTTCATTATTCATTTTTTTTCTATTTAAATACAGCTGAATTCACAAGTTTCCATCTGCACTCTGACTTCTCTACTAAGTTGCAGGCATGAACACTGAACTATTTTCTGGATCTTTCTAATTGGTTATTCTCCAGCAGACACAGGCCTTTTTCCTAGCGAGAGGATCCATTGCTCACATGGTTTCCACACCAGTAGCCTGGGTGCTAACCTTGAGTCTTCCCACCCCTCCCCCTCTATCATTGCCATCATCCTAATCTGTCACCAGATCCTAGCGGTCAGAGTCCCCAAATGCCTCCCGACTCTGTCTCTTCTGTGTCACTTTCTTGAGCTATTTAACATATCCAGCCTTACTTCTGCCTTCAGTATCTCTAGGCTCACTTCCAGCATCTGCCCCTAACTGGCCTAGAGTCCCCTGGCCTCCGGGGTTCCAATCCATACACCAAAGTGCAGCAAGAACAACCTTTGTAATTATTAATAGCAGAATATTATCAAGTCACCTCCTTGAGAATCCCCATCAGTTCTCTGTTCCTGCAAGAGAAAACCCAAACTCTTAACCACGATAGCTAAGTTTCCTGCCCCAGTGGCCTGGAATCCCATTTCTATTGCTTCTTTATTTCCTGCTACCGTCTCTCTCTGCCAGGTCATCCCACACTGTGGCCTCTGGGCCAGACCTTTTTTTTCCTTAATCCTCCCATATCATTGATCTAATTATTCTTTTTGCCTTCTCCGGGCCTGGAAAAATGCTTTTCATTCTTCAAGGTCAAGTTCAAATATTACTTCCCCATGAACTCTTCCCTGCTGCTTCCACTTTGAGTCCCTCTGGTACATTTGCATACCTCTCTATTGCCATTCATTTCGTTTGTTCATGAGTCCAATCGTTCATTTATTCAACAAATAGTTATTGAGTTTATTCCTTACCAGACAATGCACTAGGCAATAGGGTATAGTAATTAAAGAACAGATGAAGGCTGCTTCCTGGAGATTTTAGCGTATTTAGGGAGCCAAGCCATAAGCAAGTAAACAATCTAATATTGTTAAATGCCCTGTACATGCATTCATTATACATATACCTGTCCATGTCCCTTTGCATTGGAGCCTCACAAGGGTAGGCTGTAGCCTGGGCATCTTTTTCTTTCCTAGAACACTGGATAACTGACCCTGCATGCTTGCAGGAATATTTGTAAGATAATGAATAGATACCTAGATACAAATACATAAATGGCCTGCGAGTCTGGGCTTATACACAATAGCAAGCCATGTCGTTAATTGGATAGAGTCCTTTGAATCTCTCTGATACCAGAGGAATTCTGACCTATCCCTGCACTGAGAACGATCCCTCAGTTTCATCGTGTCTCTAGGTTATGGGCATCATTTCTGTGCTCTGACAGCCCATGTAACATTTGCCTAACTGGCTTTAACCAGGCCAATTTTAGGAGTATGGGATAGAGTCTGAGAATTTCTCAACTTCTTCCTAGGTGCCTCAAGAACTCAAAAGACTGGGAACTGCCTCTGACCTTTCTAGATAATCAGCTTTGGCCTTTTTAACTTTAAGAAGAGAGCTGAACTCAAACTCTCTTTTTATTTCATGTTTGCAGCAACCCTGAGTAGCAAATAGGCAGGCATTCTTCTCAGCTCCATGCTACAGATGAGGAAACGGGGCCCTGGAGTGGAGAGGATTGAGTTCCAGGTGGCCAGGCTAGTTGGGAGTAGAACCAGGGCTATGCATCCATTCGCCCATCTCCGGGAGAGCGTGTGTCACCTATGTTGCAAAGGAAGTCAGAGCAGGCCCAGCTAGAAGCAACTAAGGGACACACGAGAGAGAAGGAAAGAAGGTGGGGAGAATGGAGAATGGGGAGGAGGAGCTGTTCTTCCTATTATTGAAGGAAAATATTAACAAGGCTGGAAAATAAAGAGCCATCTACCTAGACAGTAAGTGGTTAAAGCCTGTTTGTAAACTACTTACAAAGAGCAACAAGCATTACCAGGTCTCCCTGCCCTAAATCTGAATCCTACGTGTTGAGACTTTAAATATACTTTTAAAAAATATACAGTGCTGAAAGATTTATAACCTCTCAACATATCACAGAAAATGTTATTAAAGAATGTTACACATAATAGGGCAAAATTGTTTGTTTTGCTTTGAATTGAGATCGGACCTTGAAAGGAGATGCTCAAGGTCCCCAAGTTGGCTATCGCACTTGGGGAGGACAGTACCATTTACTAGTCTCCTAAGTAGATGCACATCATTTTACAAGGCCTCAAACATTTGGGGCCAGCTGCCTTTCTGGTCCACTCAGCCCATCCCACCCACCTAGTGAAATGAATCACATAAAGCTTTTTAAACCGCTGCTTGATTTGCTTGTCACGGACTCTGGTCAAGTGTCCTCCGGGGAAACAATACAGGCTAATTGATTGCACCAGGAGCTCAGCACATCCTGGAAAACCTGGAAGTGCCGTAGGCTTGTGGGGAAACTGAGGCACAGAACATCAGTGGGCCAACCCAATAATTGTTCTTGCAATCACTTCATCTTCCACCGAAACAGAGCACATCACCCTACACACTCCAGTCTCTTTGCTTGAGCCCCCTTCCAGCACCTTCAGGTCCAATACTTTTCAGTGGTCTTTGATTTCCTTTTCCCTTTCTGCATCTCCCTCCTGCATGACCGGTCGATGACACCCATCTAGTCCTCCTTCACATTTTCCTTGTGTTTTCTCTATCTTATTTCCCCTGTGAAACTGCCCTTTGCAGACCCTCATTACTTTTCATGTAGACCTAACAGAAGCCAATTCAGCGTAGTTGAATTGATATGTGGGTTTAATACTGTGTACCAAGGTGTATGTCTACCCAAAAACTGTACATGTGACCTTATTTGGAAAAAACATCTTTAACAATGTAACCAAGCTAAGGATATTGAGATCAGATGATCTTGGGTTAAAGTGGGCTCTAAATACAATGCAAGGTGTTCTTCTCTGAGGAGGCTGCGGAAAAGACCCACGTGAAGATGGCGGAGATTGGAGTGACGCTGCCACAAATCAAGGAACACCTGGAGCCACTAAACGCTGGAAGAGGCAGGAAAGAACTTTCCCTTAGAGGCATGGGAGGGAGCACGGCCCTAGCTAAACGTTGGTTTCAGACTCCCGGGCTCCAGAACGGTGAGAGTAAATCTCCATTGTATTCAGCCAGTACGTTTACGTTTGTGGCAATTTGTTATGGCAGCCGCTGGAAAAGACATGCACTGAACATCTCACCTGTCCCAAGAGACGAAGAAATGAATCAGACTGACATCCAAACACGAGCAATGCTATAGGCACAATGATAAAAAATGGACATATGGTCTAGAAGAAAAAGGAGGAAGAAGCTGGTCAAATATTTAAGTGATGGTATAGTCAAGGAAGGCTTTCACTAGGTGGTGACATCCAGTGAGGGGTTGAATTGCCAGATGGATGACACGGCGAGTTGACGGTGGAGAGTAAGTACAGGAAGCCTACTCCAAGAGTTAAAGACATCTTCTCCATCCCATCTTGGTCATTCCCCTCTAATTTCTCACCTTTACAGTGAGATACTCCCAGCTACACCCAATATGGCAGGTGCAGTCTGACCAGTGCAGAAAGAACTGCCATTTCTTCTGTTGTAAAACTACACTTCTCTCAATGGACTTTTAGCTTCAGTTCTGATTTTTCCAGAAGCTTCGCATTCTATACACTCAGAGTGAGCTTGCAGGCTGCTGAGAAATCACTAAAATTGCTCTTAAGTCACAATTCTCTTTCAAGGTTTTATACAGTTTGATTTTTGGCACAAACATCATGAATAATAGTAATAAGGTACAACACTATCATTATAATGAAAATCAGAACTGCAAGAAATTTATATATAAGATTTTCACCTAACTGGTCATTGTTTGCATTTCACAAGATATTAATCCATTTAATCCTCCTAACAATCCTATGAGTCCAGTCCTATTCTATCCCCATCCTGCTGAATTTTTGTTGCCTCACGTTCAGCACATGTCCCATCTCCTCAGGAACTGCCACAGGTTGGGCTCCTGAGGAAGCAGACTCTGAGACAGAGATGACCGTGCAGAAAGTGTTTTAGGGTGTGCTCCTGGGACCAAGTTTCTTTAAACTTAGCTTACTGTAACTTTTTTACTTGATTAATGTTTCAATTTAAAAAATGTTGACTCTTGTAATAACACTTAAAACAAAAACACATTGTATAGCTGTACGAAGATACTTGTTATATACTTATTCTGTAAACATTTAATTTCAAACTTTCAAAATTTTTATTACTTTTTAAACATTTTTGTTAAAAAATTAAGACAGAAACACACACATTAGCATAGGCCTGCATAGGGTCAGGGTCAACGGTATCACTGCCTGCCATCCCAACACCCTGTCCCACTGTAAGGTCTACAGGGGCAATGACACGCATGGAGCTGTCATCTCTGTGATAACAATGCCTTCTTCTGGAATCCCTCCTCAAGAACCTGCCAGAGGCTGTTTTACAGTTAATTTAAAAAAAAAATAAGCAAAAGGAGCACACTCTAAAATAACAATAACAAGGATAGTCTAGTAAATACATAAGCCAGTAACATAGCCATTTATGATTACTAAGTATTGTGTACTTTACGTAATTGTATGTGCTATGCTTTTATATGCTGGCAGCACAGTTTTGTTTACACCAGCATCATCACAAACACATGAGTAATGTGTGGCATTACAATGTTACAGCAGCTGCAGCATTACTAGGTGATAGGAAGTTTGCAGCTCCATTATAATCTAATGGGGTCACTATCATATAGGAGGTCCTTCAGTTACCTAAATGTTATATGGTGCATGACTATACACACACACACACACACACACACACACACACACACACACACTTGATTCTGCTTTTCTATAGAGCTCTGACTAATACACATCATAAAGATATAGTCATTGGGAATAGCCTCTGGACAGATACAGGAGAAAAAAAATGTTTTTAACAGGTAGTAAGCATCTAGGTTGTTGCAGGTACTGCCCTGGGTGAGTTGATTTAATCGTCACACTCTCTTAAATTAGATACACATGTTGTCCTCATGTTAACAGATGAGAAAACCATGGCTCAGGGCTCTAGCTATTTGGGTCCTATAGTTGGACATATCTTGGTTTAACACCTGTCACTTCAATGAACAGACTCTGTTGATGACTGGTAGTCCATTCTAGGCAACACTGGGTGTCTGAGGAATGGGGGAAAAGGTGCACCCATAAGAGTTTCTTTGCTGGTGGATCTCACGAGAGTTGAGCAATGCTTTCAGCCAGTTTCTGGTAAGAACAAGGACAGGTGGGAAGGTCCTAATAGGTTGCCGTTGCCCCACTGCGGCATGCTCTCTTTTCCCCCATCTGAGTCATACTGGAGTTTGAGCTGCCAATGAAGACACAGTGGGTCTTGTTATCTATCATTTGGCCACAGTACAATCTCCCTCCTGATCTGGGTTGTTGCAATGAACCCATGCCTCGCTTTCTTGCAGGAAGCTTCATTTGCTGGGAAGCAGACACTGATGATAAGGCATGATCGCGAGCCCTGCTCAGAGATTGGAATCCTATAAAATACTGTATCTCCTTGTGCCTCTGCACACCAGGAAACACAACCCACCGAATTTGGAGGCTGTTTTTGTCCTGCCTAGCAATATGTCTGTAGCACAAAGTTAGGAAAATGCCTCACATGTAAGAGAAGCTTCTATTCTGAAGCAGCTGCAGCATTAGGGACCTTGCTCAGAGGGTCCTATACATCTTGTCAGTGCCTCCCATTTATGGTGTTTTCAGCCACAATCCTGGACAATGAGCCCAGGGACAGTCAGCTGAATGGGACTGAGAGCTTGGCTGTGTGATTCAGGTTTGAGCCCTAACTATTTTGTCAACTATTGTGTCACTCAACTAAATCACTTAACCATTCATAACTATAAGCCCTGGTTATTGCGTCTGTAAAATCAGAGGGTAAGGCTGTTTGATGTTGTCCATGGTGGATAATCATCAAAAATATCCTGAGCACTATTCTGTCCCTGTGTTAAACAGAGAGGAATAAAAGTGCTAAATCATTAGCAGTTGAAAGTGCAGTAGAAGAGTCTCAAAAAATCCATATACTCGGAGAGATGTGCATATGTAACAGGACATGAGAACTTGGAGTGTCCTGTGTTTACCAAAGCCTCTTGATCTTTCTCCCAGACCCCTGCAAGAGTTCCTTCGTAGATCTTCTTGATGCTAATCCCTTTCCACTCAAAGATCTTTTGCAATTTTATCTTAGTTATCATTTCAACTCTTCAATTTTGTTTTTCAACCTACAATTCATGCAAACTGAACTTCCTGCTCAGCTGAAATATAGCAAGTTGAGATGCAATTTGCTCATGCAGTATCCTCGGCCTGCTAGACCCATTCCCTCTCTTCTCCTCCTCTTCTCCCATCTCTACATCTTCCAACTCTCCTTGGTCTTTGGGTACCAGTGCAGATGCCATCCTTTCCAATAATCTTGAGCAAATGCTTCTACGCAGATGTAACACGTTTCCTCTGAGAACTAGAATGATGCTTGCTCTCTCCTTAGTGAATAACAGCTGTGTTTTCTGAGCCCCCAGCTTCAACCTGAACCCCATGCCTCTCCTTTTGCATCCTTGTTGACTATTCCTAAAAGGCTCTGTGTCTGGGTCATGGGAACCAACTCCTTAAGAATGATGAAAATTCTTCACTGAACTATGTTGAAATTGGGAAGAAAACCCTCATGTTATCCTCAAGTCAGCTATGCATCGAGTAGCCTCTGTGGGCTGGGGAATGTATTAGGCCTTGTCTGAGTCAGTCTGGGCTGCTCTAACAAATTATCATAGGCTGGGGGGCTCAAATGACAAATATTTATCCCTCATAGCTCTGTAGGCTGAGAAGTACAAGATCAAGCTACCCTTAGAATTGGCATCTGGTGAGAGCCTGTTTCCTGATTTGCAGAGAGCTGTTTCCCCATGGTATCCTCATGTGGCCAAAAAAAAATCATCTCTCTCATATTTCTTCTTAGAAGGGCACTAATCTCATTCATGAGGGCCTCAAAGGCCCCACCTCACAATACCATCATTGGTGGTTGGGATTTTGACATAGGAACTTAAAGTAAATATTCTGTTCATAACAGGCCTGGGTCACATTAAACAAGACAGATTAGGTGCTGCCCTCATAAAGCTGACAGCCAAGTGGGAACCAAGCCAGTGAGCAAGGGACTCTCATCCCCTCTGCTTCTCTTTTCCCCACACTCCTACCTTTGTTTACTCCTGATTTGAATGGCTGCCTGGTTTCAGGACGGTCTACCTGGCTCTGGCCCTGTTTTCCCTTGGCACTCAGCTCTAACTTCTGCCTGTTGGATTCATAGTTAGTCAGAAGTCCTTATTGGTCAGGAGGTAGCCCATTCTCTGATCTCCTTTTAGTCCCTGGAGTCCACCTGGGCTGCATTCCTGTCTTCTAGCTTCTTCTGACTCACAGTAAGGCCCTGGGTTCTCCATTGAAATGGATCAGACTTTGGTCTTCAGGGACTGCCACCTGCACAGTCATCATTTGCATTCACATTTTCTACCAAAACTCTGAATTTCTGGACATTAGGGACCACCTGTCAAGACCCTCACACAGAAGAGCAGCAGAGGAAATATTTGTGCGTGAGAAGATCCAAGACTCCTGGAGGCGGGAATGCCTCAAGGGAATAACTCATTCTTGTTTACTGAGGCAGCAAAGGGCTTCAGAGTATTCTAGAATAGACCAGCACTGCCTATGGGTTGCAGGTGCAAAGTGGAGGGTGGCATTTGATTTTAGCTCCTTTTCCAGAGTTGTAGTCTCAAAGAATCTCAAAGCATGAAGCTGGGTGGAAAAATACATATCATCTGCTTGAACCTGCTAATTTCACAAATGAGGAAAATGAGACCCTGTGAAGAGAAATCGCCTGTCCAAGCTAACCAGATGTGGAGAGGGAGAAGGTTCCACTGCAGCTTCTGGCTCCATGTGAGGTGATCTGGGTCCCTTTTGCTTGGCCTTGACTTCCCTAGTGCTCCTTTTCTAATTAAGCCTCGTTATGTGCCTTTTGAATGAATGCTCGTTTTTTTCTTTTTCTTTATCTTTTTAATCTTCTTGGGGAGAGAAAAAGAGAAAGACAAAAAAAGCTGATCTAATTTAGAAAACAAGAAAATAATCCTGAATCCTTGATGCCCAGGTTTCCAGAAAACCCGTAAAAGCTTTTTCCCCCCTCTTCTTTTTTGTTTAAATTTTGATTCAGCAAGAGGAAATAAACGAACCTAGACAAAGAGAGGCCTTCCATCTCATCTTTTCAAATGCTTTCTCCTTTTCTTCTCTGTCTCTTTCTGTCAAGAGATGTAACTTTTAATAGACCATCAATGTATGTAATGAGCAAATACAATAACAACAGTGAATTACCCTTTTTATAGGTCCATAGATATGTTCCTGGTGGAATTTAATTTATAGATGGTCATGCCTGAAAGATTCTGGATGCGTGATAGAAAACAACATAAAAAAGCAACACACACACACACGCACGCGCGTGCACACACGCACACACACACGCACACACGCACGCACACACACGCGCACACACACGCACACACGCACGCACACACACACATGCACACACACACGCACACACGCACGCACACACGCACGCACACACGCACGTATGAACCCTCAAAGTAAAAACTTGATCTGTGTCTGGTAAGTAGACACCCCATAAATAGCCCAAGTAAAAAAGACATAATGGGCTGGCCATGGTATGGCTCACGTCTGTAATTCCAGCACTTTGGGAGGCCGAAGCAGGTGGATCCCTTGAGGTCAGGAGTTCGAGACCAGCCTGGGCAACATGGTGAAACTCCATCTCTACTAAAAATACAAAAATCAGGCTGGGTGCAGTGGCTCACGCCTGTAATCCCAGCACTTTGAGAGGCCGAGGTGGACAGATCACGAGGTCAGGAGATTGAGATCATCCTCGCCAACATGGTGAAACCCCATCTCTACTAAAAATAAAAAAAATTAGCTGGGTGTGGTGGCACGTGCCTGTAATCCCAGCTACTTGGGAGGCTGAGGCATGAGAATTTCTTGAACCCAGGAGGTGGAGGTTGCAGCGAGCCAAGATTGCACTACAGCACTCCAGCCTGGTGACAGAGCAAGGCTCCATCTCAAAAACAAACAAACAAACAAACAAACACACACACACAAAAATTAGTTGGGCATCGTGTCGGGTGCCTGTAATCCCAGCAATTCAGGAGGCTGAGGCATGATAATCACCTGAACCTGGGAGGTGGAGGTTGCAGTGGGCTGAAATCGTGCCACTGCACTCCAGCCTGTGCAACACAGGGAGAATAAGTCTCACAAAAAAAAAAAAAAAAAAAAAAAAAAAAGTAATGGACCTTCTTCTGCAGTCTGCAGGAAAGCTGGGAGGGGCCTCCCATGAGTGCCAGAGAGGCTTCCAGAGAAGGAGCCCCATAGGAAAATAGCCTTTCCTCTATCTCCTTGTGCCACACTTTATGATTCCAGCAGGTCCAAAAAAAAAATAAAAAAGAAGGGGGTGGCTCCTGCCTTCTGTCCTCTGAGAATCGCCAGCACTCTCTCCCCTTCCTTCCTTCCACTTCTCACTTCCTCCAATCCATTCACTGTGTTGTGGCCAGGATCCTTATTCTAAAATCTGGCATTTCTGCTGCCTGTAGTCACAGTCCATCTTTGGAACATGGCTCACTGGCCCTCCATGGTCTGGTCCCTGGCACTCCACTCTCTCCCTACAGCCCCCATTCTGCCCCCAAAGAGCAGCCATCATGAACAATTGGCCAAATCTCTCTCTGTAAACAGTAAACGCTGCATGTCACAGCCACTATTCCCACAATGTCTACAATGAAAAGGTGCATAGGTGAACGTTGGATGCAAGCTTTCTTGTTCCAGACCCATCTCATTTGATCCTCTCAGTAACCGAGCATCGAGAGAGCTGAAGAAACCTACTTACATCTCTCGGTGAAAAAAAAATGACATTTATTTTATATCCATATTCCCAGCTCTTAGGATAGGGCCCTGCCCACAGGAACAGTTCAGTACAGATTGGTGTGAAGTGACAGAACTGAGCTTTAGTACAAGGTCTGCCCAACATCATGGTCCTGAGAAAGAAACTTGAGTTTGCAATCATTCCCCAAAAGGCAATGGACACATTGGCCTGTGAAAGATCCCATGTCCACAGTGTCTTGCTGAGAGTGTGTCAGCTACTTTTCTCAATTATTCCTGTTGACAACATTTCAGGTTAAGCCATATTTCTACTTTATAGATGGGGAGGAAAAGCCCAGGGAGGCAAAGTATATTGTCTGCAGCTGCACAGCAGTAAACGCCTGAATGGCATTCAGTATCAGGCCCATCTGACCCAAAGACTGTTACTCTCTATTGCGTCATGCTGGGTTTCATGGAAATGGAGAGCGGCTGGAATCCTAGATTTACCCCAGGGCTTATCTACTGCCCTTGGTACAGTTGCTTTCCCATGCTGATGAGCTCTGGGGTGTGGCAGATCTATCTTGTCATGCTATCTGGAGACTTATCTTTTGATAAGTGTCAAAGCACTTATTAAAAGATAATTAAACCCAGGAAGCCAGGGTGGGAGTCAATCATCACAATACATCTCATCTGTGTTCCCCAGGGACTGTTTAATAGCAGCATTTGGCACTGAGGGTGTTTAGGTTTTGCTATATGTTGAGAATATTGTAAGAATTAAATGAGAAAAAGTATGCAAAATGCTTACAACCATGCTTGGAATAGAACAAGTCCTCAATAAGTATTTAGGCTAGGAATTTTTATCAAAATGAATTCAACAACACATTTACTTTTTTCTTAGTGTTCAGTGTGGGCCGAGAATTACTCTCACTGCTCAAGATATATCAGTGAACAAAATAAAGAAGATGCCTAACTCCTCTGGAACAAAGCAGAAAAGGATCTCTGTCCATGGAACAGAGAAGGACAACAATAACAGTAACAGAATGAATCAGGAATGGGTATAGCATGTTAGCAGGTGATAAGGTGCTCTGGAAGGACCGTAGAGCAGGTGGGAAAATCAGAGTGCTGGGTGGGGTGGGCAGGTGGGTATGAATATTCCTTGGGGTGGTTAAGGTGAGCCTCGCTGGAAAGATGAGAACAGGGAAAAAGGCACTGGGCATGTCAGCTGTGGGGTATCTGCATGAAAAGTTCAAAGGCAGGAATGTGGCTAAGTAGTTGAATCAAGGTAATGAGGTCCACGTGGCTGAACTGGAATGCCTACAGGGATGGATGGGGAAGACGGTCCAAGAGCCTTTTGGGAGAATCAGGGCAGATGTGGCAAGACCCTCTCTGTAGTCATTGAGAGGCAGTAGACTTAGGCCATGGCTATGAAGCCACATCAGGGTATCAGACAGAGGAACACAAAGATAACAATTATGACTCAATAGGATCTCTCTGTCTTCTGGCTGGAGAATAGCTATGTCATTGAGGGGTAAAGTGGAAGCAGAGAGACCCTTTGGGAAGCTACTGCCACAACCCCAGCAGGAGATGGAACAGGATGGGAGCAGGGGAGGTGTTACTCTCTTTGTAATAGTTGAGACCCACAGAATTAATCTCTCCAGAATGTCTGCTCTCTTGGAAACCATTAAAAAACCAAGTCTTCCAACTTTGCATGTTTTCCCTTGTTCCATCCTGCATAGTTCATCTGACTCTGTGGCTTTGTCTTTGACAACCTGCAGGACAGGTTCTGTCTCACCTGGAGCATGTGCTTAGGATTCCAGAGAAAGCAGGGAGCCAGGTGCCGACCAAGGACCCTGAATGCCCAGGCCACCCTCAGTGGCAACCACCATACCAACTAGAGATTGAGAGAGCAACCTCGGACTCATAGTGTGCCTGCCCTCTCCAGGCTGAAATTTCTCCAGCTGTAATATAGAAATTTAGATTATTTGGGCTCTGAGAGTCTTCTGGCTCAAACTCCAATAAATGTAGTGATTAAATTCTCCTCCCCTGGCAGATGTCTGGGTGAGATGTCTGCATGGAGCCTGCTGGTAGGAAATTTCTGTGGGATGTTAGACATCTTGTGTGTATGGTAACTAGCACATCGATGAGTGGCTCAAATAATGGTAAACACTGTCATTACAGAGATGCCAAGTGACCTGGATATGTTAGATTTATCCACATAGAGCTCTGGTTCCCTTAAGGAAGAGCTGAATTTTCTTCTTTGGTTCTATAGATACCTCTGATGCCCTTGTTTCTCCAGGAACTCTCCTTGTAGACTTAGGCTTTTCCAGAAGGTTGAATATCGTGGACATTAAGAGTGTGGGATTTGGAATTGGCTAACTGGCCATATCTGTTTTTCAGCCTGGGAATTCCCATGTCTTGCTAGTCAAAGTGTGGTCCCCAGACCAGCAGCATCTCCCAAAGGCTGGTTAGGCAGGCAGAATCCCAGGCACCATCCCAGCCTCAGTGAACTGTAATCTGCATTGTGATAAGAGGCCGTGGGATCTGTGTGCACATCCAAGTTGGAGAAAGTTGATGTGATCCCTCTGGGATTTATTTGTCTTATCTGCAATACAGTTGATGAGAACACGTCACAGAATTGTTGTAAGGATCAAAAAATCAATACATATAGAGCCTTGTTGTGATTGTTTCCTATGAGTACCCACTCTCCTAGTCACAGAGGTCATCTGGTCGTTATCAGTTCTGGGTGCGCTAATAACAGAGATTAGAAGAGCAAAGAAGGGGCTGGCTGCGGTGGCTCACACCTGGAATCCCAGCACTTTGGGAAGTCTAAGGAGGGAAGATCACTTGAGACCAGGTGTTTGAGACCAGCCTGGCCAATATGGTGAAACCCCATCTCTACTAAAAATACAAAAATTAGTCACGCATGGTGGTGCATACTTGTAATCCCAGCTACTCAGGTGACTGAGGCTGGAAAATTGCTTGAACCTAGAAGGTGGAGGTCGGCAGTGACCCGAATTTGTGTCACTTTACTCCAGCCTGGGCAACAGGGTGAGACGCTTTCTTAAAAAGCAAGAAAGAGGCTGGGCGTGGTGGCTCCTGCCTATAATTCCAGCACTTTGGGAGGCCAAGATGGGCAGATCACCTGAGGCCACGAGTTCAAAACAAGCCAGGCCAACATGGCAAAACCTCTCTACTAAAAAATACAAAAATTAGCCAGGCTAACTGCATGGTTTCATGTGCCTATAATCCCAGCTTCTTGGGATTGGAAGGAGGAAGGAAAATCGCTTGAAGGAGGGAGGAAGGAGGAAGGAGAATCACTTGAAGGAGGCAGGAAGGAGGAAGGAGAATCTCTTGAACCCGGGAGGTGGAGGTTGCAGGGGGCAGAGGTTGTGCCACTGCACTCGAGCCTGGGAAACGCAGTGAGACTCTGTCTCAAAAAGCAAAACAAACCAAAACAAAACAATGAGAAAGAAAAAAATGAAAAAGAAGAGCAAAGAAGGACCAGTAGAGTTCTCCATGCACCTATTCCAGGTATAGACCCCAGGACTTTTGAGGGGCAGACGAGGGTGCAAGCTCATAGTTTCTGAGCAGGTATGCTGTCTTGTCACAGTCCTGGTTACTTTACCTATCTTTACATTGATGCTATAATGAAGGTACAATAACCTTGATTTGCAAATAATGAAATGACTTTCTAAGGTCAAATATTTTTCCAAGGTCAACTAGTCAATGGTAGTGTTCTGATAAAGCCTGAAACATTTTCAAGAAAGTCAGTAATAAAGGAGGCATTCAATGTCAGACCCGCATGGAGAGGTAGAAGAAGAGCAGACGGAATATTGAGTTATCAGTGGTGTGCTGAAGCTGGCCCAGCAGAGCTGATTTCTGCACTAAAGTTTCAGGAATTTTGCAAACCAGTTGTTAAGCAGTCATTATTAAAAATTAAATTATATAAAATTATAATTGACAAAATTAGACTAAAAGCAAATATAATGAATATACAAAATGCATCACTTTCTAATTACTTTATTACATTTCGCTATTACCTATGGTCTTGATGTTATGTACATCTATTTTTTCTGAATGGTGAAAATATGCTACTGTTTATCTCTTCACCACTCTCAATTTAGTGAAGTCATATTTGCAGCTGGACATTGGCCACTGTGGGAGTAATTACACCACAGAAATTGGCACATGCTACAAATCAGGGTTTAGTTTATTGCTTTGTTGACACGTTAGACTTAAGAAGAGAATGGAGGAAATGTTAATAAAGCAGATTTAACTTAAAAGTGTGCTGTGTCAATATCTACAACATTGTGAATAGCACAAACAGGATATATTCTTCCAATATTGAAAACTATTATCTGATTCAACAAAGAAGTTGCCCACATCTCTGAAGAGCAAGTAAAGTTCTCCTATTTCTTTGTTGTTCCACTTTTATTTTACTCAATACAAAGGAAAATAGCAACCAATATTGTGTTAGAACTATACTAATTTGTCAATTACATCCATGGGTTTGCTAAAGATATGAGAGTTCAGTAAAAATCGATGAAATAATTCTATGAGAAGCAACTGACTATATGGAATTTATAATGAAGAATACTGCATATTTCATTATTATTTGTAAATTATGTACTATACAACTTTTATACTGGTAACACTTAAAACAAAGTTGTGTATATATATATGTGTGTGTGTATATATATACGTATATATACTTTTTTTTTTCTAGAGAGTTGTTCAACATTTATTAAAATTTACCAGAACACCACTGGCTAACCCACCTTAAAGCATTTTCACTTATCATGTCCTGTGGTAGAACAAGCTCAGATTGGGGGTCAGAAATAGTACATGGCACTCCTAGGATGAAACCCTGGGCTTCTGGACTAACAGTGATTTTACTGCTCTGATCCACATGCTTCTTATCTTTAAAGTGGGAACAGTAATAGTGTCTTAGGTGTACTGTGAGAGTGAGTGCACAATATAAGTTAATGCTACCATCCTTTCAAGAACAGCAACACAAAAGAAACAAAAATCCCATAGAACTTCTCCCTTCCCTCTCTTTCCTCCCTTCCCCATCCCAATGCATACATATATAAATTAAGGAACCTCCTTATCCCTTGCCTAATATGCTAATACTTTCAGTATTTGTTTAGCTGTTCTCCAAGTTCAACTCCCCAGCATCTGTTATTCATAGCTGGAGATATAAAACTGGACACGATCCAAATTCAATCTTCCTTTTCTCTTCTCCCCCTAAAAGAATCTTTGTTAACAGGATTGATGTGTGCAAAAGGGGAGAAAAAATCCAAAATCCCCTTACAAACTACCATGTGATATGTGATCGTAAAGTGGGACTAGAAGCTGCTCATTGGAAACTTCTACTTCCATCATTTTCTGTACTAGGCACTTGGTAGGTTTGCAAAACTCTCTGGTAAATTAAATTGCAATGAAATAATAGTTAATCTTTGCTCAGAACATTAAAAATAAAGGCGAGTGATCCATGAGCCAAGACAGACTTTTGAAGCTTATGGCTTGATTTTCAGTATCTCTACTGTTATTTTGTTTTACTTGTACTGTATAGCCAGAAAAGACTGAAAAAGAGGGAATAAAGAGTTTTACTTCTTTGGCGGGCTCATTTTGTGGTCTCAACTCTGTGCTTTTCTGCTATGAGTGTCATCAGGAGAGAAAAAACAGCTTTGTTTGCTTCTGTTTTTGATTTTCATCCTGGGCCGTAGGGAGAGCTGTGGAGGTATGTTCCTTACATCTGAATCGCTAGTGTTTTAGTTGGGGAGCAAAGAGGAAATGAGCTTCTACAAAAGAATCAAGATTCTGGAGATCGTTTCTTAAAAAGTTGAACATGGTTATACCATATGACACAGTAATACTACTCTTAGGTATCTACCCAAGAGAAATAAAAATGTATGTTCACACAAAGACTTATACACGAACCTTCTTAGTAGTATTATCCATAAGAGCCTCAGATGGAAAACAATCCAAATGCCCATAAGTTGGTGAGTTAGATAGATAAAATGTATAATCATGCAATGGAATATTATTTAGCAATAAAAATGGATAAACTGTTACACACGCTACATCAACTAACCTCAAAAATGTCATGATAAGTGGAAGAAGCCAGACACAAGACACCACCAGACACAAGACACCACGAGACACCACCACCTTCCAATTATTCAAATGGAATTGAATAATTCCATTTATGTGAAATAATTCAGAAAAGGCAAATCTGTAGAGAAAGAATAGTAATTGCCTGGGGAAGTGAGTGGGGGTGGGGGACTGGGATCAACAATAAATGGGCATAAGAAATTTTATAAGGTTGATGGAAATCTTCCAGAACTCATTTATAGTGATAGTTACACAAGTTGGTGAATTTACTAAAAAATCATTGAATAGTATACTTTAAAATGGGTGAATTATATGACATGTAAAATATGCCGTTTTAGTTTATTCTTGCACTGCTATAAAGAAACACCTTAGACTGGGTAATTTATAAAGAAAAGAGGTTTAATTGGCTCACAGTTCTGCAGGCTGTACAGGAAGCATAGCTGCTTCTGCTTCTGGGGAGGCCTCAGGAGACTTACAATCATGGCAGAAAGTGAAGCAGAAGCAGGCACATCTTACATGGCAGAAGCAGGAGCAGGAAAGAAAGGGGGAAGGTGCTGTATGCTTTCAAACAACCGTATCTCACAATAACTCACTCACTCCCTATTATGAGAACAGCACCAAGGGGACGGTGCTAACTCATTCATGAGGACTCTGGCCCCTGGATCCAATCACCTCCCACCAGGCTCCACTTCCAACACTGGGCATTACAACTGGACCTGAGATTTGGGTGAAGACACAGATCCAAACCATATTGTATAACTAAGTAAATTCATATCTAAAAGAAGGTTCAGGAGAAAAATACATGTTGCCAGCATTCTTTTAGCCTTGATCGATCATCAATGAGTGTCTCAGGCTCTGTCTTTGGCCACAGAAAATCTGTGAATAGCTCTGTGTTCTGCACTTCCAGTTGCTCAGCTCCGCCAAAACTCGTAACACATTAGTCCTTCAGGAGCTATACCTGTAGGTAGGTGAACACCCATGGACCAAGTGCTGTAATTCAAGCTAACAGTGCCCAGCTATCTCCAAAGGCAATCACTAGAGCCCTTTCACGCTAAATTAGAGCTAAGCATTGTAATCACCTGCTAGGAAAATAAACTCGCTCTGGTTTCAGGAGCTTTGTGTTTTTAAACCGGTCAGACTCCTTGAACTGCTGCCAGCAAACCATGAATAGACATCAATGGGAGACAGATGGAGCCTTTGGGACTGTGTTTTGGTAATAATGATGTGGTTAACCCTGTTCGAAATAAAATGAAATGTTATGAGCTACCATCCCTCTCAAAGCACCTTGGCTGCTCTCTGTGTGGCAATGACTTCACTAATTGAGTGTTGGAATTAGCTTCATTTCTGCAGGAAACATAGGTGTGTTTGTGTGTGCAGGAGGGGTTGGGGTGGAAAAAGAAAAAAAAAAAAGGAAAATAAATAAAAGGGAAAGGAAAGGGGACATTTAGCAAATGAATGGGTTGGAATAGATCTCCCTGATCTACAAAATCCAGAATTAAACAAACAGCAACAAATAGAAAGGCGGTCCGCATGATGTGCCGTGTGATCCACACAGATGCTCAAGTAGTCTTTCCAGCATCGTGTGGAGCTGGCATTCCTATTTCTGTTTTACAGATGAAGAAACTGAGGCTAAGGAGGGTAAAAACCCTACCCCGGTCACCAAGAGGTAAGTGGCTGCTGCCGGCCAGACTCTTCTGCTTGACTCAAAGCCCAGGGCGTTTTCCCCCAATACTCTACCTTAATATTCACTAGTGGGTTTCAATGGTACAGAAAGAGGGAGCCTCAATCACCAGCCCCTGTTTTCTTTTCACACAAGAATGTGAGAAATCTGTAGCCTGGACAGTCCCTTCCTTTCTCTGCTCTTCACGGCCAAGTGAGAAATTCTGTGCATTAAGGAAAGGGGAGAGAACTGAGCATGGTCTCCTCTTAGACACATCCTCCTCCCTTTCCTCAGAGCCTAAGCACTCACAACTCCTCATTGTGAAAATGAAGGATTTGAATCTGGAAAGGGGAAGCTGTACACTCCAGTCACACAATCGGTAGTAGCCGTAACTAACTTCGTTCCTGAGATGCGTTATTTTACTAGGAGACTGTTGCTTCATTTGGAACCCATTGCTTTGTCCTTTTCAGTGAGGTTTTGTCACCTAGAGTATCTATGTCAACATCAATGCCAGAAACCCACCTATCCTAAAGTCACCTCACTCAGGCACTGACTTAACTGTCAAACAATTGTCACTGATTTTATCTGAGCCACTCAGTTTGTTAGCACTCCCTCTAACCAAGCTGTCCTATCCCCTTGCATTTTTTCTCTAAAGGTGCCATTAATTCCTCCCAGAGCACGCAGCATCTCATATCCAGAAGGTTTCTCATGCCTAGGCTGCAGGGCTCCCCCACACTTGTAGAGTCCGTTCGCTCTTACTCTGCTCTCAAAACTGAGACCCAGTTCTGCCTTCTTTAGTGTGTGGTGCCTGCCTGCACCTGTTCCATGACTCCTAATTCTCCTGGTGCTCTGTGCTTATTTCTCTTATAATGTTGACAGTACAGTGCTGTAACTGCTGGCTGGCTTGCCTGTCATTTTACAGTTGAAGAACCTGAGGCTAAGGAGGGTAAAAACCCTACCTGAGGCCGCGCACGGTGGCTCATGCCTGTAATCCCAGCACTTTGGGAGGCTGAGGCGGGCGGATAACGAGGTCAGGAGATCGAGACCATCCTGGCTAACATGGTGAAACCCCGTCTCTACTAAAAATACAAAAAAAAAAAAAAAAAAAGAGCCGGGCGTGGTGGTGGGCGCCTGTAGTCCCAGCCTCGGGAGGCTGAGGCAGGAGAATGGCGGGAACCCGGGTGGCAGAGCTTGCAGTGATACGAGATTGCACCACGGCACTCCAGCCTGGGCGACAGAGCGAGACTCCGGCTCAAAAACAAAAAACCAAAAAACCAAAAAACCCTACCTCAGTCCCTCGGTCACCAAGGGGTAAGTGGCTGCTGCAGGCCAGACTCCTCCGCTTGGCTCTAAGCCCAGGCGGTTTCCCACAGTATGTCCTTGAAACGCGATACAAGCATCTTCCTGCAGAGGGCAGAATGGTGACAGGACACCTCAGACAGGGGGATTCTCGAGGGCAGGGATTGTATGTTATCTGTCTTCTAATCGCAGTCCCAAGCAGAGTCACTGGAAGATAGTTGACAAGTGTTAAATGGTTGTGGAATAAGGAATAAATGAAGAAGTCTATCATTCAATCCAAGAAAACTAAGTGTCAGTGGAAGTCTTTCCATTTTGGGGTCCAGTGACTGTCCTTTGAGTCAAGAGCAGAATCTTCAATAGACTCGGGGCCAGAAATGTGACATGTGTCTGAATCCATTCAGATCCAGTTAAGATCCACAAATGCTTGTCACTGGAATCTGTAGCCCTTAAATTAATTCTGTCCTTAGATTTGCTAAGCCAATGTCAGATTTATTGTTATTATTTATTATTCTGTCCCTCCAGGAGGGCATTAGGAACACACTGTGAAGAAAAGGGTGATGCATGTGCTGTAAAATGCAGGACAATTCACTTTCCAGGTGGGGTCTGGGGCCTGTGGCTTCTCTGTGAACTTTCTTTGTGTGCTGTGAAAAATTTTCCAGCTGCAGCCTATTGTCCTGTGATTAGACTCTGGGGCTCCACAGGTAAGAGATGAACAATTCTAAGGGTAATTGAACACTCTAAAAATTTTCACAGTGGATCAGCACTGCGCCATTTAGCCCAGGTATTTCTGTGATTGCGATGCTGAGGAAGTGTACACCATTAAATGGTTCTCAAATCACTCTTTCATCTGAGCAAAACAGGACTTGTTATTTGCAGTCTAGGTCATAAAAGCAAGTGGTTTGGGAACAATGGATGCTTAGAGACTAAGAAAAAAGTTTTGTTTGGAAATTTGAGTTCTTAAAATTCAGGCATCAAAGATTTCAAGGAGTAGAAAATATTTAAAAGTCTTTGCCCTCTGTACCCCTTTATTTGGTAAATACCATATGGATTGTTGGGGGCATAGTCAGCCTGGAAACCGAGGTTATAATGGTATTATTCCCATTATATTGATGGGGAAATCGAGGCTTGTGGTCATATAGTTTTAAAGGAAGGACGCTGGGAGGCAAACTTGGGTCACCTGATTTCAAGCCTTATGTTTTCTCCAGACAAGTGTGCCACTTTGTTTATTCTTGGGTTCATTTAAAAATGTAAAAGAAATGTCATTTTCCTTTGAGAGCTTACAGTTCATGAGGGGATGTGGCAAGCTACAACAACTCATGGCTAACTGCAATACAGGCGTGAGGGCCCTGACCAAGGAAAGAAGGTCTTTGCCCAACCTTGGTTGAAACAGTATAGGACAGAAAGGGGGCACCCACACCATCTGGAAGTTTTCACCCGTTCTTTGTCAAAAAAGAACATAATTTTTGTATTAAAACATGTCATGGTTTGGTTGAAGGAACAACGGTACAAATGCATACAAAATTTATACTATGAAATTCGCCCATTTTGAGTACATAACAATGATTTTTATTATGAAAATGTCTCAGTCAGCTTGGGCTGCTATAACTGAATAGCATGGACTAGGTGGTTTGAATAATAAACATTTATTTCTCACAGTTCTGGTGGCTGGAAGTCCAAGATCAGGGTGCCAGCATGGTCAAGTTCTTGATGAGGGCTCCCTTCCTGGCTTACAAACGCTGCTTCCTTACTGTGTCCTCACTTGGTGGAGAGAGGGAGCTCTGGTCCCTTCATCCCTTACAAGGGCACTGATTTCTTCATAGAGGTTTCATCCCCATGACCTCATCCAAATGCATTTATGTCCCAAAGGCCCCACCCCTAAATACTATTGCATTGGGGATTAACTAGGGCTTCGATATGTCAATTTGGGTGAAACACTAATATTCAGTCCATAGCAGTAAATTATACCTCAATAAAGCTGTTAAATATTAATTAAAAATCTGCATTACTTACAGTTCTCATTCCAGAAAATGAGTCTCTCATTACTCAGTTAAGTCATTGATCAGCTTCTTGAACTCCTGACTTAACAAATCCCTCTCTAGGTTTTTCGAGATGGATACCTGGGTTGGAGAGGGTTCATGGACCATTCACTCCAAGATTTAGTGTATGTAAAATCAGAGAAGCAGCCGTCTTATAGGATGCTCTTTTAATAAAGTCTCATACATTTCTCTTTCAACAAATTTTTGTTGAGCATCTCCTCAGTGCCTCTGGGTAATATAATACAGTGGCCAGAGTAAGAGTTCTGGAATCTGACTGTCTGGGTTCAAATTTCAGCCCCTAACCTTGCAGTGTGCAGCCTCTAAAGCTTAGGGAATGCCAGTACATGTTTCTGAGCTTCCAATTCCTCATCAATAAATCAGGTGAAGGGCCAACTTCTACTTCATTGGATAATTGAGAGGATTAAATAAGGTGGTGCCTGACATAATATTTAAATGAATGAGATATATAAACAATATCTAAAGTAAGTTTTAGATATTAAGTGTTAACCATACAGGTAATAAAATACTTAAAAGTTTGTGTCCTGACCTGTAGGGGTTCCTGGTTTAGAAGGGAAATAGGCAAATACGCAATTTCAGTTCAGTGTGAAAAGTGCTCAGATAATGAAAAATACAGTCACTACAGAAGGAGAAGCCAACGCTAGAAAACCCTTCCATAGAACTCCGAGTCAGGACACTGATGTCTTCTCTTACAGAGTAAGAAATGTGCATGATTGAAGGAAGATAAGAAGTGTAGACAAGTGAAGAAAGGAAGAAAACACATTAGATGTTACATGCAGCAAGGCACGTGTTTAATGCAAAACGTTGAGATGTGTCTAAAACATACATTCCTGTGAAATGATGGGGTCCGAGTGATTGCAACAACCTAGAATTTTCTGAAAAGAACACTTTTTAGTTTCCTCATCTTTAGATGCAAAAGCAAATAGCCTGAGTGGTTTAGGTTTACACAATCTAAACAATCCAGAGCATGTGAGCTGGAGGAATGCAGATGCTGGAACAGGTAAGCACTAGTGTGCTTTGCTGAACCCTCACCTCAAACCATGTTAAACAGTAGATATTCCATAAAGATAAGCAAGATAACCTCAAGCCATATTAAACAGTAGATATTCCACAAAGATCGGTGTCCAGTAGTTTTTTTGTTTTGTTTTGTTTTGTTTTGTTTTGTTTTTTTGAGATGGACTCTCGCTCTGTTGCCCAGGCTGGACTGCAGTGGTGTGATCTCAGCTCACTGCAAGCTCCGCCTCCTGGGTTCACACCATTCTCCTGACTCAGCCTCCCGAGTAGCTGTGACTACAGGTGCCTGCCACCATGCCCGGCTAATTTTTTGTATTTTTAATAGAGACGGGGTTTCACCGTATTAGCCAGGATGATCTCGATCTCCTGACCTTGTGATCTACCCGCCTCGGCCTCCCAAAGTGCTGGGATTACAGGCGTGAGCCACCGTACCTGGCCAGTTTTTTTTTTTTTTTTTTAAGTTATTTGATAGCAAATACAACAGGCATACTTCCTGCAGGACTTCTCAGGATCTTTAATATGCCAACAAGCATCATGAAACTCAAGAGAGTTTGAGCTGCTTCCCATAGTATTTGGTTATGAAACAACTCATTTTATTCTCTTGCAGAATCTTGATGACTAGCATTTGGAGGAACACACCTTGAGAAATGGTGATTCTGTCCAAACCTTTTGTGTTATGACTGTGAGAAATAGACTTACAGAGGGAGATGACCGGCCCAACATCTCTACACTCATGGGTGGAAACTCAGGTTGGACTTCACGTTTTCTCAATTCTGTGTCTCTGATTTCAGAGACAAGAGTCTGGGATGTCTTTCTTGGTAGTTTTCAAGGACAAATTACATAGTTTTACTGGGCAGTAGAATAATAACCATCAAGGTATTGTGAATGTGAACCCATCTTTCATGCCCAAAGCTGCAGGCACGCCAAGATCACAGTAGCATTAGCTCAGAGATGCCTTTGATAGGAAGATCTCTTGCCCATGGTGCTGTAAAGCCACGCAGGATTTTAACAGACCAATCCACCAGGCCCTGGGGATGGCTGGCAAGATTTGAGCACTGCTGTGACAGGGAAGCATTAACCGATGTAATTGAAGCAGAGCTGTCCTCCACTCTGCAGAGGGAGGTGTTCGGTGTACAAAGGGAGAGAAAGAGGGCAAACATGACAGGCTGATACCACAGGGAGGTTATTTCAACAATTTGTGTTTGCTTTTCTTGCTGCCTCTGCCCTGAGCTTGGCCCTTCTGGGCTACTCTCTTTCCAGTGGACTGGTCCCCTTAGACCCAGTGAGATCATCAATAGACTTTGGAAATGAAGAGTGCCAGATGGTTATTGTACTACAGGCATGTGTGGGTGCATGTGCTTGTGTGTGAGAGGGAGAGAGAGAGAGAGACAGAGAGACAGGGTCAGAGAGACAGACAGACAGAGTCAGAAAGACAGAGAGACACAGAGATAGAGAGAGGCAGAGACAGAGAATAAAACACAGAGAAAGAGAGACAGGGTCAGAAAGACAGACAGACAGAGTGACGGAGACAAGACAGGCAGAGATAGACAGGGAAAGGCAGAGAGACAGAGACAGCAGGAAATAAAGAGAGACGGAGAGGGACAGAGACAGAGACAGAAAGACAGAGAGCAACAGAGAGAGACACAGAGAGACAGAGAGACAGAGACAGAGGCAGAGATAGACAGGGAGAGACAGAGAGTCAGAAACCAGAAACCAGGTCCGTTACCAATCAAACTCCTACTGACGCATCTGAGGCCAATGTAGCTCAAGGCTGAGGGTTCTCATACAGGGAAGGAATTCTCTAGACTATGGAAGGAAGCCAATGTATTATGACCTTCTCTGTACTGGGCACATTCATTTCAACTGTTTTTTAAATTGAACCTTCACAGAAGCATTTGTGTGTGGAAATGATTCCCACCTTTCAGCTGTAGAGGCTGAATCTTGGGGGACATCCTTCATTCGTGCACTTTGACTGGTTGGGGGTGGTGCTGACTTCAAACCCAGGTCTCCCTGGCTGGGGCTCATGCCTTGTCTACTGTGCAGGGTCCGCCTGCCCAGTACAGCTCTGCCTCAGTCCCCGCAGAGTTGAGGAAGTGGTCTCAGAACCCTGCATCCCATTGCTACATCTCTGAAGTGAGGTTTGCTCTGAGGGCAGTGATCTGACCAGTTTTTATCTCCAGGTTGCCTGGATTTTAGACAGACAGTTGCTGTCTCCCTTTTCTGTTTCTCATTCATGCTCTCCTTCTCTTGCTTCTTTTTATTTTGTTGACCCACATCAACCCATCTGCCTTTCCTCTGATTCTCTTGAATGTCATTTGTCCACACCAAATTCTTTCTTTCCTGTAAGACAACTGGAGAAAGTCAGCTTCTCCCTCCTCACTTTCCCCATTCTTTTCTTTTTTGAAATTTAGTGTTTAAGTTTATATTTATAGAATATTTTTATTACAAAATTAACGCTTGGAGAAAATTGAGAAAAGCATAAGAAAAAAACAGAAAAATAAAAATCGTATAATACAAACGTTGATCTATTCTGGTTTATGACACACACATATGTAAATAATTTTTGGTAAAAATATATGCATTATGATATATGAATATGAGATGTGTCTCCATGAAATCATATTTCATGACTGCATTACAGTTTGTAATGTCACTGTCATAACGTGTTTTAACAATTTCCCCAATTCACAGTTGCGGACGTGTGGTTTCATGTCTGATGTGGAGTGTGATGCCACGTGCCTTACACTTTACTCCTGGTTCTGCCTCTCACTACCCTTGTGTTCTTTGAGCAGGCTGCTCAACCTCTCCCTGCCTCAGTTTCTTCACCTGTAAAACAGGGAGAGATTTTGTGCCACATTTCATCCATAGACTAGCTCTAGAATCTCGTTGTCATGATAGAGCCAGGCTCTGTAACCTTCACCCAAGCACTTTACTACATCAGCCAGAGGTCAAAGGGGTGTCCGGGGTAGCTTCCCCTTTAAGTCTTTCCAAAAGACTTAAACTTTCCTTTTTCTTTGAAGCTGTTGGCAGGAAACTTGATATCCGCAGAGAATGGGTTCGTTTTACTTGATGAAAACTGTTAGTTGTACAGACACCTCCCTAAGGGCCAGGACTAGCCACAGGACTGTGGAGCTGGAAGGTGTCCCAGTCCCAGGTGTTGGAACACAATTGCCACCTTTATGCAGAATAGGAAGCATATCCCACACACCTCAAAGCCTGGCCCTGCACCAGGACTTCAGAGCCTGAACAAAATGAGAATTGGCCCTCCCAAACTTGCACTTTTCTCCCTCTGTTCTGGCTTTTGGAGGAAATAATACCTTCAAAAAGTCATTAGCCACATAAGCTTCTGTATGGTTACTTATTTAATATCATCAGCTTTGGCTTCTACTTAATAACATAGAGTACTACGTTGGGTCTGATTCATTGATCCAAACAACATTGTCACTTGGAACCATGATTGGAGCTGTAGTGGATATTGTCAGGACCAGGGAGAGAGAGACAGATTAGGATGGACACAGGGAGGGACAGAGGGACAAGGTCAGAGAGGCAGAGACTCTCTCTGTCTCCTCCTTCTGCTGCTGCAGGGTGATTGCTAACTACTCCTGTTTTCATCCTTTTTGGGAGGATTGCCTTTGACTGACAGAAGCCACAGGGCTTGGTGATGTTTGAGAGGTTGAATTCCCCACTCCCACAGGCATCCTGGGCTATGGACTGCCTGAGCCCCTCACCTCTGGGTTGCACAGAGTCTGATATAGCTCAGCTCCAGAACTCACTGAGAAATCAGGCTTAGGTCAGCTTTCCCCATAATGCTTCCTCCCTCTTCCATCTCTTTCCCTCCCCCACAGGGTTCTGCAAGCACTCCCCCCATAATCCACTTGCACCAGAATCCAGGTCTCAGACTTTGCTGCTAGAGAGACTGACGTGGACACGAGGGTCAGCAGAACGTGAGACCGCCACCTCTCACTTGGATAACAGCCTTTTAACTGGCATCTCATGTAACCCTCTTGGCCTCGTCCAATCCGTTTCCAGAAAGCAGCCTATGGAAGCCTTTCAAAATGTGTATCTGTTTGTATTACTCTCATGCCTAAAAACTTGTAACAACTTCTTGCTCTTGGGACAGTGGCCCCGTGGACCTACATGGTCTGGTCTTTAATAATCTTCTAAGGCTTATCTCGATGTTTCTCCCTCACACAAGCTCCCTCACTGGCCTTTCATTTCCTTAAAAGGGCCATTCTCCCTTCATATTCAAGGTCTCTCTCCATGTGGTTCTCTTAGTTGAGGCTTGTTTGTTTTTTTTCACTCTTTGCTGAATTTCCTAATTGTCCTTCAGATTTCAACTCAAGGTTATATTCAAAACTCAGATGAAATCAACTCATAGTAGTTTGCAAATATTCATTTATGAGATTAGTTACTTTTTTGGTCTATATTGATGTTAACTTTGTCAAAGGCAGAGTCTGTTTCTCCTTTGCCCTCCAGGCTATGACAGCACCTAGAATGTGGCCCAGCACATTGAGAATAGAGCAGAAGATGAAAGCTGGATGGTCTGCGGGGCCTTGGAGGCAGAGATGGGCTCAACTTCTCATTCCCTGGGACTAACTGTGCACAGTGGCCTCTGCTCCTCCTTCTTCAGTAAAGATTGCGATGCCTGTGTTGGGGCTCAGAAACTGATACCCCAAAATATGATGCTTTGTACATGCCGAACTGAAACAGGAGCTTTAAGCTCTTTCAGGCCTCCCCACATCTTACCGTCTCTCTCAAAGCGTAGGATTCTCTGAAGTTCCCCGTTTGCCTCAAGTCCAGACCTACCAATGAAGAAAACAATCACCTCCTGCCCTTTCTCTGAGTTTTCGTGAACTGAACCCATATTGCAGGAAGGAAGGCTAAGATCTGTCAACACACCTGGACAGACTTCTGTCACAAACCATCGTCTGCTCTACAGACCCGACAGAGCTTGTCCCAGATGATTGCTTGTTCTTTAAGCCTATTAAATTCTCCCTAGTAACCATTCACTGTCCCTCAACAGAAGTCCTATTCTTCCCCCTCCCATGACCTGTATGACCAGCTCCCATGCCCCCATTCTTTCTGTAACCTCAAGATGGTTTACAAGCTTCTGTGCCCCAAGTAGGGGTTGGGTCTCCATTCTGAGGGCTCCCGTGTCACCTCAAACTATGGTCAGATAACTTTGCACGTGTTTTCTCCAATTTATCTGCCTTTCATGAGTTGATTTATCAGTGAAATTTCAGAGGATGAAGGAGAAATTTTTCCTTTGCACCTATGCCTGCCACCCTCACAGGCTGTGTGAAGGTCCGTCTTCAACAAGTAGTGGCTAGTCTTGGCACTGACCTGGCCTGAGCTTTCAGGAAGAGAGGGGAGGCAGGCTCCATTTCCCAAGACGTACTGGCAGCCTGAGAGTCAAGGCCATGGGGTGTTCACAGATGAGACACCCTCATATTTACATGTCTTAGGGATCAGAAGTGGGCACAGCTGGGGCAGAGCGAGGAGGTGCTAACACCCACCAGGCATCTGCAAGGGGACGCCCACATCAAGAAAACCTCAGCACAAGGTTGAGTGTTTCAGCAAACCTTGGGGAGACTGCACATTTACTCATGAAGAGACCACATGGTGAGGTCAGCCCTGAACCCAGGCCAATGTCTCTCAAGCCCAACTAGTTTTCAAGACAACGTCTTGCAAACTGTAGAGTTCAGGGGGAAGGCAGTGTGAAGTTCAGGGGGAAAGCAGTGTGAAGGTGAGCATATCAGTAGCTACCCGCCGTGCTGGCTAATCACTGGGAAATTATTTTATAAACAGCCACAGTCTCTCTCAAGGTTTCCAAAATTAGAACCTCTGCAAATTTATTTTTTTCAAGGCTTCAAAAATATCCTATACATCTTTGAAAATGAAAATTTCTTCTCTCTCCTCAGTCCTCACCCAGGGCTTCTGATGCTGCCAGGCAATCCCAAATCATGCCTGGTGTTTGGGGATCACGGTAGTGCAAAACCTCTGAGGGCCTGGGGAGCAAGGAATACCTGCAAGACTAAGAATAATAAAGGGATAAAACAGAGAAGAGCCTCACTATGCTCCTCTTGGCCAGAAAATTGGATTATTGTCTGTAAAGATTCCTCAGTCTTGTGGACACTGATGAAATATTGTAGATTGGAACTGAATCTGGCTTGTTGTCTGTTTATTCCTGAGCCTGCTAATTTCTTTGAACATCATGCCTACATGATAATTGGCAAGTTACTAGGACACACATTTGTACCCACTGGACTCTGTGACCATTCTGTAAGATAAGCTCTCGTCACCCTCCTCATGGAAACAAATGGAGATTCCTCAAGCTCGAAGGACTGGCCCAGGCTCTCACAGGCAGAGCCGGAATTCCAACTTGTGTCTGATGAGCCAGAAGCTCAGAGTTGTTTCCACTCTTTCTGCTCAGTCTGCACTGATCTCTGGGCTATGCGTTGTGGATTGAGAAATTATGGAGCCGCTATCTCTCCAAACAGGCTGTGAATTCTAGGAGGGGAAGAGCCAAGAAAATTAATTGTAGCACTATAGAGGGTGAGGGAAGGGTTATATACCTTTCCCCAAGTCCACCTCATTCCCATTTCCTATCTATACCATCTGAGCATCATTCATTCATTCATTCATTCATTCATCTATTTTTAGTCCATCTTTTCATTTAGTCATCAATTTGTACATCTCTTTAGCAATCATAACAATAACCCATTACTCATGGGGTGCCTCCCACAGCCTGGTCACTGTGCTAGGCACCACTGCCCTATAGGGGTTGCGATGCCTATCTGCTTCTAGCAGGTAAGCAGGATTGAGGGTGTTTCTCTCACTACACCAAGCCATTTATCTCCAGGTGTATTTGCTGAATGAATAAATGGATGGAGAAATAAGGAAGGGCTGTGCTGATACTATTTACAGATTATATGAAGGAGAAACACAAAGGGAAGAGATTCCCTGACTTTTTGCCACAGATCGATGGTACCAAATGCCAGTGCTGCTTTATGGAATCAGCATTTCTGGATCCACTCTCATAGCTTAAAGAAAGCTTCTCTTTCGGCCTTCTGTGTGTCCCTTGCTCCTCCCGATGTCTAGCAGTCTTTGGGTAAATATGGTGAGGTCAGCCCCAAAGAGCTCTGCAGGTTCTAAGCAGTGAAGTGCTACCCAGAGCATATTGATTGAAAAGCACGTTCATGTGTCTGAGCATGTGTCCTCTCTCATAAAGGCTGAGTACTCCAGCTGCTTTATGTGGGAAGTCATTTAAGGATGTTCTGTTCTAGGATGGGTGGCACTCGCTAAGTAGAAGGCTGGAAACCAGAGACAGGTGGGAGAGGGAATATTGCCTTTACCCCAGATGCTCAGACCAAGAAAGAAAGACATGAAATGTCAGGGGAGGAAATATCACAATTACAGGCAGCTGTAAGTTTTTCAGATCTTTGCGTTGTGTGAAAATAAGATGGAGACCCTTGGTGGATAGGCAATTGATCGATCAGTCAATCCAGACATGTATATGCAATGGTCAGGAACTAGGGGTAAAGCAAATAATTTTAAATATTACAGAATAATTTCAGTAATCTTCGATTCCATGTCTAATATTAATTCACTCTAGCCTCATTACCAAGTAACCGAGATATAGAGGAGAGAAAGGGAAATGAACAAGTGAAAGGGGAAATGTTTCAATTTTGGTGTCTACCAATTAGAAAATGTTCTTTTTAGTCTCAAAGCAACTCTGTGACATAGGAGTTAGCTTTAATTTTTAGTGAAGCTCACATAGGCAAAAGGATTTTCTCAATTGTCCTTCAGATGTCACACAGCTATTAGACAATGGGGTAAGGATTCAAATGTGTCTTTTTCTGGGGTCTGTCTTTCTATTTAAACACCTACCCTTGATTCTGAAATAGAAGGCTCAAGGCGCACGTTGCCTGATTTACAGATCGAGTTGCAGTATAACATGGTGGCTGAAGGCGTGAATAGCGCTTGTCTAGGGTGTTCACCTGCTATCTCTAATTGGATGCCTGACAAGCATGTAAAAATTAAAATATCCAAAACATAACTCTTAACATTCAAAATTCCATCTTCCCAGACTTCCTTGATTCAGTGAATGGCAACTTCTTTCCCCCAGTTGTACAGTATGAGTGTCCAGGCATCGTCCTTGACCATCTCATGCCTCTGGACCAGTTCATAACCAATCCTGGAGATTTTCCCTCCAAACTATCTTGAGTCTTTCCACCTCTCTCCATCTGACCTCTGCCATGTCCACCATCATCTTTTACTATCCCCAAGCCCACAAAAGGTGAAGACAATGTCCTTAGCGCTTAGCGGGAATTCAACAGGAATGTATCAGGAGAGGGGGAGGGCTTCTAATTCTGCCCAGGCAACATGCACAGTGTCCCACACGTATCAGACTATACAACTTTCATTTAGCATCTACAACCTTTGTGTGACTATTTGTGGAATATTTGTTTCCTGTACTACGTTGCGATGCCACAAGGACAGGGTCGTCTTTTTCTGTGCATCACTATACCTCTAGGTCTAGCCGAGTGCCTGACATTCACTTTTGCTCATCCCTTGCTAAATGCCATTGGTGCACATTGCCCCCCTTTTTAAACACAACAGACTACTCTTTGTCTTCAAGAATGTTCTTACTACTGAAAAGATCATGCCACACACTCATGTTACCTTTGTCATTTTTATTCAGTTTTCACAGAAAAATTCTCAATTTTCATTCGCACAACTTTCAATGCTCTCACTACTTTTGCATTCATCATGTATTAGGAACTAAATCCTATTTAAAAATACCTCAAACTTAGCCCCAACTAAACAGATGAGGCTGCGAACTAACTCATAACAGAAGCATTTTATTTTATTTCGGGACAGAGTCTCACTCTGTCAACCAGGCTGGAGTTCAGTGGTATGATCTTGGCTCACTGCAACCTCTGCCTCCTGGGTTCAAGTGATTCTCCTGTCTCAGCACCCTGAATATCTGGGATTACAGGCATGTGCTACCACACTTGGCTAATTTTTGTATTTTTAGTGGAGACAGGGTTTTGCCAGCTTGGTCAGGCTGGTCTCGAACTCCTGACCTCAGGTGATCTGCCCGCCTTGGCCTCCCAAAGTGCTGGGATTACAGGCATGAGCCACCACACCTGGCCTGGAAGAATTTTAAATCTGGAAATTCCTTTCCCTTGTAGAATCAAAGCTAAAAGTTTTTAAGTTTAGAGAATATGCATTCTCTCAAGTTGAGAGCGTTATTGTTTGTGCACGTGTTACCATCTTCATCGGCTTTGTTCCGACTGATGGGCTGTGGCTTTCCCAGAGTATCTGATGCAAGGACACATTTATTGAGCACTTACTTTGTGCCAGATGATAGGTTAACACTTCCTCTACATTCTCCCATTTGATTCTCATTCCCCATATGGTGAATTTGATTGTGATCACGGTTTGCAGGTGAAGAAAATGAGATAATCTATTTGACAGAGACCCGTGCCTAATCCAGGAACATCTGAACCTAGAACCAACACTCGTAGGTGTCTATCTGCAAGGTCTCCAAAGAGCAGGAATTCTGTCATCCTTGTACTTCACTCATTTATAACTGCACCATACCATACCAAACAGTAGGAATGTAATTGGGTTGTGTACACAGAAACAGACAGAATCCATCACTCATAATGGTAATAGAATTAGCCATCATACTATTGCCATAATCAGTGCTAGATATTGTTACGCACTTTCATATACAATATTTCATTGTTCCCCGTATCAGCCCTTTGAGGTTGGTTGTAGTGGAAGAGGTTAAACAATGTTGGGTGCTCAGTTACATAATGGTAATACCTATGCACTGAGTTCCCATTAATACTTAGGCCAACTGGTGAGGTCAGAATTAGAACTCCCATTTTATAGACAAGGAAAAGAAGATTCAGCACAGTTAATTCCCCTGTATAAGATCTCACAGGTAGAGCTGGGTGCAGACTGATGGGGTCACCCTGAGCCCTTCCCTTCGTCATCCTGTGGAAGTCACTCCCCTTGGACAGTGCTTGCATTTTTAGGGTGCCAGAGCTCAGAGAAGAGAAACAGAGGCCATTAGGGTCATTAGTAAGGCCCATGAGAAGGAGCACAGAGCAGAGGCTAGGGGAGGAAAGTTAAATATTTGCCCTGAAAAAGTGGCCTTTTTCCAAAGGAAGCTTTGGATATAAAAGGAGACGCCTGGGTGGTCATTTTGGGAGGTATCCCCCACATTAGCACCGAGTTAGTGGGTGGGCCTGGAGGCCCCACTGTTTCTCAGCTTCCCATCCAGCTTGCTGTGTGCGCTTGGCCCTTTGTAATCTGGGGAATGAGGCCGAAGTTAATTAGTTCTCTTTACTTCATTTGCCTGTCATTTCCCTTGCAACTCAAGCTTCATGCTTTCTACCTCTCCACATTTGATCTAAGGAAGAGCAAAGAACCCAGCAGCCTGGATTCTGCCTACTGGACTTACGCTGTGCTCCAAAAGATTGTGAATTTTCAGCGCTAATTACTGTAAGTACTTTCAGTTGCTCTACTGCTCCTCAGCGGCACCTCTGTTTCCAGCTCTCCCTGTCTGACTTTGGTTTTTTGAAATACCTGTCACTGCTCAGCCTTCTGAAGCTTTTTTGCTTCTTTCCTATGCAAACCTCCTGGAGAACAATTTGACTTTTCCCTTCAGGTTCATTCAGATTAGTAAAAAGTCATTAGAGATGAGGAAGGATCTGAGAATATCACTGCTGGAAAAAAAATCTTTGGTAAAATGAGCCGTTGGACTGGGACTGGGACTTCTGGGCAGAAACTGAGGCCCAGAGGGAGGAAAGGCCTCTCCCCCTTGAACGGCTCCTTCGCTGAAGAACAGGTGGGCATCCTGCCCTCCTGATTCCGGGCCTAGGGCTTTTCCCATTATAACAGCCCTTTGGCTATTTCCCCTTTCAAAAGTGAGAAGAATCTTATGAAGCATCTTCTAACCCGGTTTCTAGATGGATGACATTTTTACTAACTGGTGAAGTGCTATATGAATTTATCTATTTAGGCATTCAGTGTGTTGACAAGAATTTAGTGAGAGAAGTGGGATGCTACAACAGGTTTATGAAGCTTTCTTTTCCTGAGTTTCTGACATTCTGTATTAGACACATGTTGCTCATTTTAACTGCCCTGTTGTGACCAGCAATCTCCTCAACTGGTAGGGCTCCAGTCACACGATCTGCGGCTCCTGACAGTGAAGAGTCAGGAGATCCTGCCTGGGTAATCAGATTGCTCTGTTTCCTACGGCAGAGACTGATCGACCCTGCCCACCTCTGACACTAATCTCTTGGCCGGAATTTAGCTGTACAGTATGTGCTCTGGGCAATAGAGAGGAGACCTTTCCTCTCGTTGGGATAGTATATTCTCCCAGTGATATATACTTAGATACTGTCCACCATCTCTGCTGGATGTGGAAAGCAACTGTTTGAAAATAAAGCTGATACTGCGGAGTATCAGCAAAAAAATGGAAGAGAGCGAGAGAGAGGGACCTGCTGATGTCCTTTAAAACTTTGCATTTTGCACTGTCTGAATCTAGATACGTTCTAGACTATTTCAGTTTTCTAAGCTAATACAGTCCTCTCATGAATTAAACGGGTTGGATTGGGTTATTATTCCATCTCAAAGATGAAGACATGAAAGAGCTTATAGGTTAAATACCTTGTCCCAAGTTACATGACTAGGAGATGGTAGGTTTAGGGTTGAGAGGAATGCCTGTCTCCAAAATCCATGTTCCTTCTTGACTAGGCTCCTCTGCACAGCATCAGGCATCGTGAGGAATGCTGCTAGAGAGATGCAAATGGTACATAAGATGCATTCTCTGCAATTTGCTTTTCTCACAAAATGGGAAAGAGACATGTGCAAACCATTAACTCCTGCCATGGAACAAACACTATACTCAAAATAGATGGTCTATGATTAATGAGGATAAGAGGTGGAGGGAATAATTCTGCTTGAGGGGAGCTGGGTAGACGTCTGAAGCACTGTCAAGGTTGAGTGGTATCTTCCAAAAAATGGGTTGGGGGTTCTAACCCCTGGTATTGTGAATGTGAATTTATTTGGAAATAGGATCTTTGTAGAAGTAATTAAGATGTAAGTTTCATTCATCTTGGAGTAGAGTGGGTCTTTAATCCAATATGACTTGTATGTTTATAAGATGAGAACAGACACAGAGAGAACCACACACACAGCTGGGAACACATGTGAAGACACAGAGAGAAAAGATGGCCATGTAACGATCCAGGCAGAGATTGGAGTGATGCAGCTGCAAGGGGAGGAATGCCAAGGATGGCCAACAAACACTGGAAGATACGAGAGAGCACATGGCCCTTCTTACAGCCTTGATTTCAGACTTCTGGCCTCCAGATTTGTGAGAAAATACATTTCTGTTGTTTTAGGCCACCCAGTTTGTGGCCATTTGTTATGGCAGTCCTAGGAAAACATACAAGCAAATGGAACCTAAATGAATCATGAGGCATGAGTGGTCTTGGGCAGAGGGGAGGAGAGGAGGGCATAGCAGAAGGAACAGCAGCACGCCAAGGCATGGAGACAGCTCTCTCACCATGCACTTGGGGGTATGTCTGGAGCTAGGGTGTGCAGGCAGGACGTTGTATCTGTGAGGCTGAAACACTTGATTGCAACTGAATTTCGAAGGATGGAGGTTACCTGGTAAAGGTGCTGTCTGATCACTGCTCAACCACTTTGTCCTTCCCACCAAAGCTTTTGTAGGGGAGGTCTTTTAAGTCTTCCCAGTTCTTCAGAGTAGAGTATCTATCATGCCAATATATCTCTGTACTGTAAATACCCGCCTCCCTCTCATTCTTTGTACTCCAAGTACACTTGTGACTCTGAGGAGAGAAATATTTCCCCCAGGGTGAAACCCCAGAGGCTGGGCACTATGGCTCTATGCACACAGGTGTTGCAATGTGGAGCAGGGCCTCCCAAGTGCCCATTGCAGGCAGACTGCAGAGGCTGCTAAGAAGGGCATGGAAAGAGCAAATAAACGTGTTTCTATCATTCTCTGGATTCTGCGAGGTTGCTCATAAAAGACATTTATTGCTTACTGAGGACCCGTGTACTTTCCCACATTTCCCAGTCTCAGGGAAGGCCATGCAACTAGTTCCAGACAATGGGGCTTGAGCAGAAGGGAGTGTATTGTACCCACCACTCCCCAGCTCTCCATCTCCAGCCTCAGATGCCTGTTCCGGATGGGGAAGCTATAAGATTGGAACCTTTGTATCACTGCTTGGAAGATATCTGCCCTGGAGAATTGCTGTACTCGCAAAAAACTTTGTGAGAACAAAAAATAGGCCTTTATGTGGTAAGCAACAATAAAAAAAGTTTTTTTTTTTTTTCACAAATTAACTAATGCATACTTCAGACGTTTTGGAGCAAAACATTAGAATCACACGTATGTCCTACCTCTCCAAGACTCCCAGCTTCTGCAACATGCCCATCATTCCTTTTTTTTTTTTTTTTTGAAACGGAGTCTTGCTCTGTCACCCAGGCTGGAGTGCAGTGGCGCGATCTTGGCTCAGCTCACTGCAAGCTCCGTGTGCCGGGTTCATACCATTCTCCTGCCTCAGCCTCCCGAGTAGCTGGGACTACAGGCGCCCGCCACCATGCCCAGCTAATTTTTTTTTTTTTTTTTTTTTTTTTTTAGTAGAGACGGGGTTTCACCATGTTAGCCAGGATGGTCTCAATCTCCTGAGCTTGTGATCCGTCTGCCTCGGCCTCCCAAAGTGCTGGGATTACAGGTTGAGTCACCGCGCCCAGCCCATCATTCCTCTTTTATTGCCTACTTTCTTAAAGGGTCCCTGAAACACATTGGGTGATGATTGAATTAACCAGAAAAATGAAGCTGGAGTGAGCACAGGGTCATCTAGTTTAATTTTCTCATTTTAACTATGCTCTCACTGGAAGCCAGTGGCAGGTCCAATTGAAGGCACTGGTCTCCGGAATGTAGCCCCAAACTGTACCATGTTTTCTACACCACGGCCTGATTTTCAGCCTGTGTCTGCACCCTCAGGGGTGCCTGTGAGAACACCGACTGCAGAGAGACATTTCCTTACCATGTTTATAGCCACTATACTCTAGCGAGGATTTGAAACCACCCTGGGGAAACTCTCACTATTAAATGTAGCTTATATGTAGGAGGCCTGTGTAATAAACGGTGTACATCCAGATGCTTTTGAGAGTGAAAGGGGGCACTACTAATAATTACTCTGGGAAAACAGCGTGAACATGAGCAGTCTTAGGAAAACTGGGGAATGTGGTCACCCTGAATCACAGATGGCTTTGGTGCAAAGCAGATATATGAAATGATGACATGGAATTTGCCCAGGATTGAGGAGTCTAGGAACTCGTATTTGTGATTCAGCTTTATTAAATATAGACTCTGTGAACTTGAAAATATGTGTGACAGTGGTATATTAATTGTGATTATCTCTAATGCTTTCATTATTTTTGTGGTTGTTGTTGCTGTTGACAGTGGTGTTACTATGACTGTCATTCTTTGATGAATTAAAGCTGGAGTTGCCCACCTGTGCTTCTTGCTAGAATCATTTGGAGAGATTTATCAAATAAATGCTGTATTAGTTTGCTTGAACTTGCCATAGGAGAGAACCACAGACTGGGTGGCTTAAACAACAGATATTTGTTATCTTACAATTCTGGAGGCCAGAAATCTGGGATCAAGGTTTCTCCCGAGGCCATTCTCTTTGGCTTGTAGCTGGCTGTCTTATCTCTGTGTTTTTAATGGTCCCCTCTGAACATCTGTGCCCAAATTTCTTCTTGTCATAAGGATATCAGTCACATTGGCTTAGAGACCAGCTTAATGGTCTCACTTGAAACTAGTTACCTCTGTCTCCAAATGCAGTCACATTCTGCGATGCTGGGGCTTAGGGCTTCAGCATATGCATGTTTATGGGACACAATCCGGCTCATATAGGTGCCTTCCAGAAGATATCTTTTAAGACCCCAAATCATTGTACTGAAGTGGGCGTTTCAGAATATTCTTTACCTAGCAAGTTAGAGACATTTCTGGCCAATACAAAAAGAGTCTAACATCAAGTTTCAGGCCCTTTCTTGCACTACTGAGTGAGGCTGCATGAAACTGACCGAATGGCTCTGAGTCTTTTACCCAGCCAGTCTCTCCTGCTGGTGACGGAAATGGTTTAGACAGGACGCCTCAGCACTGACACAATGAGTAATGCTTTGTCAGGGGCTTTGGCTCATTGTGCAAAGCGCTTTCTCTGCTCAGGCGATGATCAACTGGCTTTAGGACCTGCATGTATCCCGCTGGGCTGGGTGAGAGGGGGCTGCCTGTAGCTCTCAGCTTGGGAACCAACTAATGGCATGATACACCCCTATGAGAGCCTAATGGGATTTCCTGTGGGCCTCAGTTTCCTCATCCATAAAACGAAAAGACTTTGGGCTTTATAAAAGTCATGGAGAACAAATAAGATCATGAAGTAGCAGTTTCTAGATATTTACTCTCCAATATGGTAGCCATGCGTTCATGTGGCTACTTAAATATAAATTAAAATTAATGAAACATTTAAAAATGAATAAAAATGAGGTTCCTCAGTTGTACTAGTTGCATTTTAAGTTCTCAGTAGCCACACGTTGCAAACGGCTACCATATTGGACAGTGCAGATTTAGAACACTTCCATCATCACAGAAAGTTCTGTTGGATGGTGCTGCTCTGAGTGCCCAACAAATATTCTCTCATGAAAGAAATTACTACATTGGTGAAACACTGGAGGCATTGCAATGTGAAATCATTTCTTCCATGACACACACAAAGTGGAACATAACTAAGACTCAACTCCAGAGGTGCCCAATTTCTAATGTCTGGGCTTTGTTTCTCTAGACCACACTATCTTTTATTTTGTTTGATGGTGGATCATTGATCTTCAGTCATTTGAATCAATAACACTACAGTCTAACTTTCAAGACAATGAGTACGCTTCTTGTTTCTGAAGTCTCTGCCAAAGAGGTTATTTGGGACATTGTTGCATGAAGGAGGACAATGGACAAACATCTTTTTTTGTCTCTCTTTTTTTTTTTTTTTTTTTGAGGCAGAGTCTCGCTCTGTCACCAGGCTGGAGTGCAGTGGCGTAATCTCAGCTCACTGAACCTTAGCCTCCTGAGTTCAAGCAATTCTCCTGCCTCAGCTTCCCAAGTAGCTGGGATTACAGGCATGCACCAACACACCCAGCTAACGTTTGTATTTTTAGTAGAGGTGGGGTTTCACCATTTTGGCCAGGCTGGTCTCGAACTCCTGACCTCAGGCGATCCTCCCACATCCGCCTCCCAGAGTGCTGGGATTACAGGCATGAACCACCATGCCTGGTCTGGACTAACATTTTTGAAGAGGTCTTAAAAGTGTCTCTCTCTCTCTGTGTCACACACACAGATATACACACTCATACACCTCGTGTATTATAATTCTTCCTCTATTGCTAACTGCTATGCACCATTAAGGACACTGCACATTCTTCACTTCCACCTCCTTAATAAAATGTGAATCCTATGGCCAGGCTATTAGTTCACATCACCAGACTCGGGATGCAGACTAGGGAGGGCTGCACTAGTGTGAGCAGTTACTATTGTTCTTCCTCTTCCATCATCATGCTTCTGCCTTCTCCCAAGCACCGCAGGCTTCTGCTTCCTTGCCCAGAAACTGTCCTTGTAGCAAGAACTATAAACAGCAACGTGAAACCTACTTATAGGCAGATGAAAAGCAGATGCTGGAAGCCAGCAGGAAGCACTCACCTGGGAGCCTGTGTTTCAAGCTTCAGAGGCAGACCTTTGCTATAGCTAGAAGTGAAGCCACAGCGAAGGGGGCCTCGTGGCAGCTCCTCTGGAAGCTTGCCCAACCCTCAACCGCTGAGCATGTCAGGGCTATTTTTCATGTAAAAAAATTAAAGCGTTGGATCAGAATGTAGGATTTTTGCCGTGGGTGTGTTGAAGCTGTGGGAGAATACAGGGAGTCACGTTTAAACTTTCTAGCATGATTTCGACCCTTAAGTAGAAAAGAATGGGCCTCCTGAGGGCCGGTTGGAGTGGGAGGTCAGGAGCTTTGCTAGGGGTGTGGGGAGGGCTTACTCAGTGGGGTTTCACGGCCTCCTGGGGCTGGGGGACTTAGTATGAGAGGGATGGGGAATGGGAATGTTGTTACCGGGATTTTGCTGGTAGGAGCGGAAGCCTCAGTGGAGGTAGAGAGGCAGCAGGTGGTTCCCATCATTGGGGTTTCTGATAACCTGGGTCTGCACTAAGGGTGCAGAATGACTTCAGCAGAAGCAGGAGCTTACATGGAGTGAAGGGTAAACTGCAGACACTACTCTCGCTCCAGTGGAGACCCCATTGCCCTTGGGAAAGAATCCAAACATTATGCCAAGACCATAGTGGATACTGGACTGTGATGTGCTGCCCAGAACCCCTTTGGGACTAAGAGATTTATTCACCCAGCTGCTGGGAGTGCTGCATATAGACAGCTCTTAGCTTTCAGACCTCTTCTTCTCAATGAATAAGTGAATAATTAAATAAATGACAAAATGCATCCTTCAAGTACATCATCCATTAACTTGGAACTCTCAAAAATACAATTCTCCTACTGATGTGGTGTGGCTGTGTCCCCACCCAAATCTCATCTCGAATTGTAGCTGCCACAATTCTCACGTATTGTGTGAGGGACCTGGTTGGAGATAATTGAATCATGGAGGTGTTTCCCCCATACTGTTTTCATGGTAGTGAATAAGTCTCGTGAGATCTGATGGTTTTATGAAGGGTTTCCCCTTTCACTTGGTTCTCATTGTCTCTTGTCTGTCACCGTGTGACATGTGCCTTTCGCCCTTCTGCCCTGATTGTGAGGCCTCCCCAGCTGTGTGGAACTGTTAGTCCATTAAACCTCTTTCTCTTTACAATAAATCACCGAGTCTCATGTATGTCATTATCAGCAGTGTGAAAATGGACTAAAACACCTACCTAACGTATGAGAAACAAACTGTGTTAGTCAATTTCAATAAAGGCAAAGGTGTAAATTAAAGTAAAAATAAATACACAAATTGGACCTGCATAGTGTTGTTTACTATTTTCAGCATACACTGCCATACACACTCTTACTTCATGTCCAGTTTCTCCTGCCACATGCCTCACAAGTCTCAGAATTGTCCTGCATCATGCAGAGATGGCCGAGATACTGCACTTGCCCTCAGGGAGCTTCTGATTGAAAGGCCAAGGCAACATGAAACAATGCAAAGGAGAGAAAACAGGCACAGGAAGGATGTTCCTTGAGGTTCAGAGAATAAGGAACTTTTTTTTTTTTCTGGAGAGTCATTTAATTTATACCCTAAAGGTAGACCAGTTGGGGAGAGGAGGTCTTTCTAGGCAGAGTGCACCACGAGGATAGAAGCAGGGAGGAAGGAATGAGAGAGAAGACGGCATGAGCATTAGAAAGAAAAAACTGGCCATCTGACTGTGCTAGTGCATCTTGGACCTGTGTGCATGTGGGTAAATCATGAAAACTTTGTCCTGCAGTTTCCTCATCTATATGCAAAAAAAGGGGGAAAAATAAAACAATGCAAACAGCAATGACCCAACCTAACTCACTGGGTGCACTGTCATTTAATAGCTGGGTAGCGGGGAAAGTCATCTAACTTCTTTAATCCTCTGTTGTCTCAACTCTAAAATGGTAATAATTATGTTTGCCCTAGAGTTCCTTTAGAGCTCCTGGGAAGGGTATGCAAAATAGTGAACACTGATGAACATTTCAAATGTTAAATGCTTCAAAGCTGTAAGTCGCCATTTTTTAATGTTTATCTTAGTTGGTATCTGGTAAATCTGTATTGATGGATGACAGATGCTCTACCCAGAACAAAGGAAGCTACGTATACACACACATTTAGACAGACAGACAGACAAATGGAAAAATAGACACAATGCTTAAAACTGTGTGGTCCAACTCCAGGATATAAGTGTTCTGGGTCTTGGCTAGTATGTTACTCTCACCTTCACGTTTTCTCTGCTGGTTGTGTTTCTAACTTATGTCACCTGGAGAAGAATGAATCTTCCTGGAAGTTATAAATAGTTCTTTGTATTTACTCCTCCCTGCGATGACTGCAGAGGGAGAAACTCATATGACTTCACACTCATGAGATACCATCTTTAGTTTCTGCTCATCTTTTAATCAGTTGCTCTAGCAATAATCAATGAACAGAATGTCTCTTGGATATCTACTCTGAACCAGGGTTGGTGCTATATATTTGGGATGGATAAAATAATGACCAGCAGAGACACAGTCCTTATCCTGATGGTGCCTACAGTTCAGAAGTAAGAAAATAGTCTGTCATGGTTGCCCGATAGTGACTGTTTTCCCTTCTTTTGCCTGCTGCTCCTGTCTCATAACTTTCTGCTTCCACAAGGATAGGTGCTGAAGTGACAAAGGAGAACACACTGGGAAGAAGATACACAGCCATGCACAGGTGTATAATAACAGAGGATTAGTACAGGGTGGATGAGGGAGGGGCTACGCCAGAATCCTCACTCTCACAAGTGAGACTAACACACTATCACACTTTCTAATATACCCTCAATGAGAGTTCTAAATTAATTTATAATATGCCCGAATACCAATTCAATTGTAAACTCTCAGTGTCACAAATACACGTCCAAATGTCCCAAAGGGAAATTCCACTATGACATCTTTGGGGCCCAACCACATCAAATATCTTATGTTCCTCAATTATTTCATGCTCTTAGATGGTTTATAACTGTAGTTCCCTAGATCATGTTACATGGAAATTCCTTTTCTCTATTGTGAATCTCAGTGAGTTTGGCTATGAACGCGGGCCTGAAACTGATTTTTGAAGAAAGGGCTGGAGAAAATCAAAGTGTTCTGCATAATATGGAGATGAATTTGGATAACACAGGGGCAAGAGGACAAGAAGGATACCTCGTGAAGGGAGAAAAGGGGAGCCCGTGTACATCAGGAAGCTGAGTATGGCTTTTACTGAGGGGCAGAGCCACGTGGGAAGTAGTCACAAGGAATGTATGTGTCTGTTGGGTGATTTAAGTTGTTTCAGGTGTAGAGCATCTTTCCATTCAGCGTTACTCCCAAATATTCAGGCACAAGCTTTGCTTTACATACAAAGACAAAGCTTTGGCTTGTCTTGGTTGTTGCGATAGTGGGAGGGGTGGACCAAAGAGCAATGATTGCTCATATTTATTTAGGTGCCTTCATAATAACTGACAACTGTGCTTTCTAGGTGTTTGGTGCTCTCCTACCACATTCTATGTATGGACTCAGTTAAATCTCACAGCTGAAAAATATGGTGCTGTTATTACCTCTATTTTATAGATGACAAAACTGAGATACACTGAGGTTTGGTCACATGTAAGTTGTTTCCCAGCCAGTAAGAGGCAGAGCCTAGGTTTGAGCTCAGGGAGTCTACACTGTGCAACCCAGAATATAGTGGAGGCTCAGGAACAAGAACAGGGTGAGACACATGAGGCCTTTGCATTGAGAGCAAAATTTAAGGGGGCACCAAACAATGTCAGTAATCAAAATGAAAGCAATATTTAAAAAATGAGGTTAATGCAAACAATTCGTAATGAAAGTCAAATTTTAAAATAAAAACAGGATCAGTATTAATGATTTTCCTTTTCTCACTGACTTCAATATGGCTCAGCAAGATATTAGGTGAAGTCAGTTTTTCTGCTGCTTCTGAATTCCTGCCCTGCACTCTGAACCAGAGATAGTTATGAGAGGATACTTATGCTGGGGATTCATATACTTCTTAAGCAGACCTTCAAATTTCTACAAAGAATGAAAAGGGCATTTATGCCAATCTTAGCTAGATCTCAAGGCTTAGAAGATCCCAGTTCATAGCTGGGTAAGCATCTGGTGTCTTCCTGCACTTGCACATACTGTTTGCTCTGCCTGTGATTGAATCTTGACATACATTTATGGGTTGACCTGGAGCCATTAAAGGAAGTGGGGTGAATGGTGAAAATAAATACTTACTCCAAAAAGCCTTCCCTGATCTCCTTCCTCTCTGGGATTCCACTTCAGCCTTAGATAGGCGTCCCCTGCAATGCCAAGCACCCATCCTATGTCTCAGCCTTGAGCCTCGCTGCCTCTAGCAGCTAATAGTATGATGTGAAGACACAAGTGAATGATGATGGACAGAGGGAGACATTTTATGTCACTGTCCCCAGAGTCTAGTCGTTGCCCAGCCCATACTACAGAGCTCACTAAATGCCTGCGAAGTGAATAAATGTGCTTCAAGAGAACTTTTAACCCTATTGTTTTAAGATTCTATACTCATCCTGAAATATCCATTCCTCTCCTTTCTGAGGGTAAGAACCTTATAAATGGTTAAATAGAAATGACACAAGTGCTTAAGTCAGATAGACATGAATTTACATACTTAACTGCCTAATCATTTACTTTAAATATAATAATATATTTAATCTTCATTCAATAGTTAAGATTAGCTTATACCATAATATATGTACCAGGTACATAGTAGGTACTTATAAAATGGCACATATGCACACACAGATAAACATTCATTAAAACTGTAATTGTAGATACCTCCTTTGAAGAGAAGTTGGTTAATGGGTACAAAAATACAGTTAGATAGAAGAAGTAGGTTCTAGTATTCAAGAGTACAGTAGGGAAATTAGATTTAACAATAATTTATTGTATATTTCAAAATAGCTAGAAGAGAAGAATTTTAATATTCCCTACACAAAGAAAAGATAACGGTTTGAGGGGATGGATATCCCAATTACCTTGATTTTTTTTTTAATGAGCTTGTAAATTGTATTTATTTATTCAGGCAGATGCCCATTATTTATTAAAGAAGAAAGGCAGCTACAACAATATATGAACAGTAAAATCCCAATTTTGCAAAATATGATTTATATATGGGGGTAATCTAACATTTTGAGTAGAATAAAGCCTGGAAAGAAATAACACCAAAATGTTCACAGTGGTGGGTGAACAAGTTTTGGAGGACTTTAACTTAAATTTCAATTTGAGTGTGGGTATGTGAATTACCTTGATTTGACCATTTCACCTTGTATACCTGTATCGAAATATCACCCATAGTCTTAAAATATGTAAAATTATTATATATCAATTAAAAAGTTTTTAAATTTCCAAATTCTAAGTGGATTTCAGTTAACTTGAACACTTCTTTTAAATAAAACACAAAAGAGAACTAAAGGCTGAATTTTGTAAGGTTAAGGTTTATTTTTAAATCCAGAGAGCTTTGGCATTTTAAGGGACAGTCTATGTCACTTATGTGTCAGCTCAGGAAATAGACCCAAGATTTGAAGTGCAAAGTGAAATGGCCTGATAATGGGTTTCTGAGACATATTATCAGCTTTGGAGCAGATGTGCCCAAGCAAATTCATTTTGCCAGGAAGAAATTCCTCAGTACCAGTGAAACTGGCCTTGTGAAAGATAGAAATGGAGAAGACAAAAGTGGGCCACCAAGCTGTGTGCTTCTTGGCACTGAGTGCAACATCCCAGCCACACTGCAGTCAAGATAGAGAAGGGCTTTATTCTTTCACCTGCTCTTTTTTTTTTTTTCTTGTATGTAAACCTGAACATAATCATGGGTAAATGTAACTGCCTATGTTCCACAGGAGAGCAAACACCCACATTCAAACTATTATTCTTAACTATTCATTATCCCTTAAGATCAACTTTATGCACATGTTCCTATAGCAACTCTGTGAACAATCCGTGTGCGTGATTTCACAGCCACAGATCTGGCAACAGGAAGAAATTGCTGAACAAAGACTCTTGTTGTTAAGACCCCATTGAAGACATATGTCTTCAAGACAGTCTATCCTTGGGTAGGTTTTTTTCCCCACACTCTTTTTGTTGCCATCACTGAACATTGTATACATCTCTATCCCCGTGTTTCCCAAGTGATGCTGTCATTAGTGTCTTCCAGACTCCCACGGACTTTCATATCCTCAGGGTAAGAGCTGAGTCTTACTTCATTAACCCCTACTAAGTGGGTTAAGTCTCTATGTGATATACAGAAATCATAGCTCATCATAGGCTGGCCCTGAAGTTACCACCAAAAACTTATTATGTATCAAGAGATAATTCATTTCTCAACCATTTCCCTCTGTGATCATCTAGTGAAAAGTAGGGACTTGGTGTCTGCCACCACAGAGTCTCAGGCTTGATGGAGGTCCTTGGACATTTTCAGTTTCTGTCTCCTATCTTGCTACTTTTTATGAGGCATCTGAGCTGGTGGATTTTGAAATCTTTGAAGATTGGGAAATAGTTATACATGTGTCTCCTTTGGATTTTGAGTTTTGCCAGCAAAATCTGTTCATTTTCTTTTGTTTGTTGTAATTAATTCCAGTGAAGAACAAGAAGGGAATTTAAGACATAGCTTTTTAGAGTTGGAAGAGCACTTTATTTTATGGACATATGATTGAACTCTAACTTGTAGAAAAAGAAGTCATATTAAATCCACCTGGGATACAGATATGAGATTCTTATTTGCAGTTCAGGGAGGGAAATATTCTATATTAAGTAACCACTATGTCCTAGGTGAGGCCTTTCCTATATATCCAAGTAATTCCAAGAGGTAGCCATTATAATCACTATTTTACAGAGGGAAAACAAACTGTAAAAAAAATGTTTCACTTGTTCATTCAGTTGACCCATGCAAGACACTATTGTAGGTGATGGCTATGCAAGACCGATAAACATAGATATGTTATGCCCTAAGTCCCATAGATGCTCCTCCTCTTATCCTCAAAAAGTTGCCATAGATTCTGAACTGAAATCTGGATTTCCAGATTCTAGGTCAGTGCTCATTCCACCACATTTAATTGTGTCAAATCCACTGATTTCACTGTGACTCATCTCTGGACACAAACAGACCCTGAAGATTCACCTTCTACATAGGCTGCAAACCAGAAAAAAAATGGAATCATTTCTCATATTTCACTTGCATCCTGGTATTATAGGACAGACTCCCTATCTCGTTACTGATATTCTTAGCTAAATATCTCACTGTACAAAATACCACATAATGAGATACCTCATATTTATGGTCCTTTTGAAGTGATTATGACCTTTCTCATGTACTATCTCAAGTGGCATCAGGAGACCAGTCTTGTGACACATATATTATCATCTCTTTTATGTAATAGATGAGGAAACTGACCAGTTTATCTGAGTCTCAAGTGCCATTATATGCTGGAGCTGTTATTGTCTTAGGAGTCCAAGTTCAAAGAACTACAAATTAATTGGCACTCAATGCCATACATTTCTCATGTGCTTTACATACATTATATCATGTAACTCTTATCTAGCAGAGAAAAGATTGCAACTGTGGTCTGGTTGATTTCAAGGCTTAATCTCTTCTCACATAATCTCTTGTCACAGCAGCCAGAGTCATCTGTCTTCATGATCAAACGTTCTGCCATTTCAAGCAAGGGCATATGAAAGATGGTGGAGGAAATTGGTAGAAGTTTTCTTTTTCTTTTTCCAATATTTCTTTTTTACTTTTTCCAATAAAGAAATCCAAGGCTTCCACAGTAAAGGTTTTTACCTGGGTTCACAGAGCTTATGAGTAGTGGAGAGAAAATGAGGCCTCTGCCTTTCTGGTTCTGAGTCAATGGTTTCCCCTTTGTTCCATTCTTCTAGACATTCATGTCCAAAGCTTGAAAGAGCACAGAAGCTCAGTACTAACAAAATTCTTCTCAAAGGTATCTCGATCATCTCATGAATCTTATCTACTTCACATTTCCCTGACAATGAGAGGGTCAGTGCTCATTCCCCTCTTTCATCTCTCAAACCAGGGAGATCTGGTTTTTGTATCTTAATATATAGAGTAGCCCTTGAATCCTTTATCTCTGAAGATTAAATCTAATGAGATAATGTATTTGAATAGGAATAGCACAAAGTTTGGTATGCAGTAGAGCTTAATTCATGTTCATTGAATATGCCTTTGTAAAACGTTAGTGAATCACATTAAGCAAAGAACAGATGTGTTACTTTTCTTTACATAAAAATAAGAGCACCGATGATGGAATGAAAAACATAAAATCCTCTTTCCTTCTATTTTTAACTATAATTTTATTAAAATAAAAAATTGAATTCCACAGGGAGGATACTGTTTATTTCTTGTAGCATAATAAACAGATATCATGATTAACCTTCAATAGAAAAGTTTTTTTTTAAGTAACTGATTTTCAATTAATAGATGCCAAAAGTAGGGACTATTCAGAGAGAGCCCAAAATCTAAATGAAGGTGGATAAAGATGAGAACCTAGAAAGAGAAGCAAAGAACTGAAATCTGCTTTCTCCTTAGTTGCTTTGCCAACACAGAGGAAAATGGCCTTTGATTTTCATGGCCTGGCAGAACATGGGAGACTTGACACAAAGCTCACACATTCTACGCTGTGGAATAATCTAGCAGGAGAGTGAAGAAAAGGAGTTTAATAGGAGACCCACCTGTGTGTAAAACTGGCCCCTAAAGAGCTGCTCTCTCAGGGTAAGGGTGAACTAGAGATAAGTCTACCTCTGTACTCTCAAACATCGATACTTAAGGGACAAAATTTCCTCCTGAGAATTAACAAATATGCGTGGGATTTCAGCCAAGATTGTCTAGAAACCTTGAATCTGAGTAATGTAAGGAAGGCCTGTTTTAACAGTTCCTTTAGGTACCTGACAAAACAAATACAAATTTTCTCTGGGGGAGCACACTTTCAACCCAGGCCTCAAAGAATTCCCATGGATTAATTTGCAAGAAATATGAGCATGCAGACAAAATAAAAAAATTCTTCAGATAACAGCAGCAAAGTGAGAGCTAGAAGAAACCACAGACAACAGGGTGAGCTGTTCAGTCTAGACGTTAAAACTACTGGACAAATGTTATATGTCATATATCCATTAGTGAGCACATGAACAAAGTGTACATATTATGTTTAAAGAAAAGGAACTTTCATGTAAAAAATAAAAGTGAGACATAAAAATGAATAAGTAAATTTGTGAAAAGATTGTATTATAGGTTTAATACAGTTTAGACACAAATAAAGATACTTAACTAATTAACTGATACGTAAATCCTTAAAATACATCATTCAGAATTCAGGCTAGAGTGAAGAAATAGAAACTCTGAATGAAAGGTTGGGAGATGAAGGCTAAAATGTGAAGGTCTAGCATACATCTAATCAAAGTTTCAGAAAAAGATGGGAAAGAATGAGGGAAAAATATTCAAAGAGATAATGACAGAGTATTGAGAAATGATGAAAAACAACAAAATAGAAAATCGGGATATCCAGTGTATCCAAAGCAAGTTAAATAAGAAAAAATTCACATCTATTCATATTATAGTAAAACCACAGAAAACCGAAAAACATAGAGAAGGTTTTAAAAGCATCCAGAGAGAAAATAAATATTACCTTCCAAAGCATTTATTTTTCATTAATACCTACTGTTTGCAAAAGGGCATAAGAAATAAGTTTATGAGTCTGAGAGAAAAAAACTGCCAATCTGAAATTATATGTCTAATAACTACTAATGAAATTATCATTTTAAGAAAATAAAGACTTTTTTATCATTAAAAGGTATTTTCTTACTATAGGCTTTCATTTAAAAAAAATTCCAAATTGTGTTTTTTATACTGAAAAATATAATTCTCAGTGGAAAGTGTAAGATATGAAATTTGTAATCTATGCATCTAACAAAGGGCTAACATCCAGAATCTACAAGGAACTTAAACAAATTTACAAGAAAAAAAATCAAACAACTCCATCAAAAAGTGGGTGAAGGATATGAACAGACACTTCTCGAAAGAAGACATTTATGCGACCAACAAACATATGAAAAAAACCTCATCATCACTGGTCATTAGGAGAAATGCAAATGAAAACCACAATGAGATACCATCTCACACCAGTTAGAATGGCAATCACTAAAATGTCAGGAAAGAACAGATGCTGGAGAGGATGTGGAGAAATAGGAATGCTTTTACACCGTTGGTGGGAGTGTAAATTAGTTCAACCATTGTGGAAGACAGTGTGGTGATTCCTCAAGGTTCTAGAACCAGAAATACCATTTGACCCAGCAATCCCATGACTAGGTATATACCCAAAGAATTATAAATCATTCTACTATAAAGACACATGCACACGTATGTTTACTGCAGCATTGTTCACAATAGCAAAGACTTGGAACCAACCCAAATGCCCATCAATGATAGATGGGATAAAGAAAATGTGGCACATATACACCACGGAATACTATGCAGCCATAAAAAAGATGAGTTCATGTCCTTTGCAGGGACACAGATAAAGCTGGAAATGAACATTCACAGCCTACTAACACAGGAACAGAAAACCTAACTCCACATATTCTCACTCGTCAATGGGAATGGAACAGTGGGAACACACGGACAGAGGGAGGGCAACATCACACACTGGGGCCTGAATTTATGATTTCCTTTTTCAGTTTATTTAGAATAAAGTTGCATGTGCTCTAAAAAAAAAAAATAATAAAATATGACCAAAGACAAGCAGTATGCTAAATATTTGGGTAAATATTTAAAAGTATTGACTGTTTGAAACATTAATAATGAAAACCTTAAAAAAATTAATGAATAACATAGAATTAAAATTCATGACTGCAGGAGCGTATAAATTGTGAGTGATCAGAATTCAAGTGTTGAAAATTCCATTATTACTATACAAGATAGTAAATATATTGTTTAGCTATAGATGTTGATAATTTACTTGTGTATTAAAATATCTAGGGAAATCACAAAAATAGCAATGGAATATATAATAAACATATGACAAACTGATAGAAGTAAAATGGAGTTAGAAAAATACACATACACATATGCACACAAACAACAGGAGATCAGAAAAAGAGAAACAAACCGGGGGGTCAAATAGAAAGCAAAAAATAAAGTTTGGAGGTAAATGTCAGTAATTTTAGTAACTGTAAATGGAGAAAATTATCCAGTTAAAAGACATTTGATGCCAGGCGCAGTGGCTCATGCCTGTAATCCCAGCTCTTTGGGAGGCCGAGGTGGGTGGATCACCTGAGGTCAGGAGTTTGAGACCAGCCTGGCCAACATGATGAAACCTGTCTCTACTAAAAATACAAATATTAGCCTGTCATCGTGGCGAGTACCTGTTATCCCAGCTACTCAGGAGGCTGAGGCAAGAGAATCACTTGAACCCAGGAGGTAGAGGTTGCAGTGAGTGGAGATCGCGCCACTCCACTCCAGCCTGGGTCACAGAGCAAGACTCTGTCTAAAAAAAGAAAGAAAGAAAGAAAGAAAAAAAAGACATTTGTTTCACTAGATTAAAAATTCTGTATGTTTTTTATAAGATACATGCCTGCAATGTAGGAATAGAAAAGTCTGAATATAAAATGATATAAAAGATAGAGCATTAAAATACTAAAAGAAGCTGGCTTGGTTATTGTATTAATAGCAGACAAAATAAGCTCTTCAGGGAAAAACATTTTTCCCAAGCAGGTCACTACATTACAACAAAAAAATTAGTTCACCAGGAGGAAATAATAGTTTGAAAATCCTGTTTCAATAATACATGTATTGCAAATAACTATCAGGAAAAAGACAAATTCACAATTACTTTAAATGTTTTTAACACCTTGTCTTTTAATAATTTACAAAATTCTTGTTGATATTTCTAAAACACTGCATGCGCTTATGGTGGTATCTACCTTCTTTTCATGCACACATGGAATATTGAAAAAAAATGCCCCATATATCATTCTACTATAAAGATACATGCACACGTATGTTTATTGCAGCACTGTTCACAATAGCAAAGACTTGGAACCAACCCAAATACCCATCAATGATAGACTGGATAAAGAAAATATGGCACATATATACCATGGAATACTATGCAGCCATAAAAAAGGATGAGTTCATGTCCTTTGCAGGGACAAGGATGCCACAGGAAACCATCATTCACAGCAAACTATCACAAGAACAGAAAATCAAACACCACATGTTCTCACTCGTAAGTGGGAGTTGAACAATGAGAACACGTGGACACAGGGAGGGGAACATCACACACTGGGGCTTGTCAGGAGGTAGGGGGGTAGGGGAGGGATAGCATTGGGAGAAATACCTAATGTAGATGATAGGTTGATGGGTGCAGCAAACCACCATGGCACATGTATAACTAGGTAACAAACCTGCACATTCTGTACATGTACTACAGTACTTAAAGTATGAAAAAAGAACATAAAATAAATTCTCAGAAAAACTTACAAAATAATAGCTTATAGACTATTTTTTTACAGCCACCATATGATTAAGTTAGAAATCAGTGACAAGGTAGTAGAAAACTCCAGAATTTATTTATAGATCAGCAAATTAAAATTCAAAGAATAAATAATAATGGGAATTTAATATTTAAAATGAACAGTAATATAGAAATATATAACTGAAATACTTATAGTAGAACAGGAGGGCTAAAATTTAATTAATGAAGCACCTAATTTGGCAATCAGTGAAATAACAAACTCATATTGCCAAGAACACAGACAGAAGGAAATCATAGAAAGAAGTTACTCTTATCAAAAATGAAATGAAAACACAGAGGACTACTGAAATATATTAACCTTTGGCAAGCTTAATCAGGAACAAAAGGGGAGACACCAACAGACCAAGTAAGAACTGATAAAGAGAGCATCATTATAGGCACAACAGAATTTAAAATGGTAACAGAATATTAGTGAACAAACACACATGTAGAAAAATATCTAGCAACAAAAATTACTTATGAAGGACTAGTAAAACTGAATATCTTTCTATAACCATCGACGATATTTAACCAATAGCTGAAAACTTCCCCTCAAGGACACCAGTCCAAGACCAGTTTGCTGATACAGGTCCAGTGTATTCCCCATTACATAGTCTCTTGTCCAGAATAGAAAATTGGACAATAGAAACTGCAACTCATTTGATGAGGCCAGCACAAATGTGATGCTAACCAGCAAGGAGAGTGAAAGAAAGAAAATTACAGGCCATTCTCACTAATACTCATTAATGAAACACTGCACTGATGTGTTAACAAATAACATGTCATGACCAAGTTGAATTTGTCTCAGAAAATCAAGTTTAGTTTAACATTAGCAAACCCATTAATAGAAATCATTACATTAACAAAAGCAGAAGGAAAAAAAGTCATTTAATAAATAAGGAAAATATTGATTAAATATATTGATAAATATATACTGATTTTATATATATATGAAGTCTCTCAGCAACCTAGAGTCTTTAACCTGATATTCAAAGCCTACCTAAATCTGAAAACAAGCCTTGTACTTTGTGGTGAAACATTAGAGCATTTCCCTTAAGATTTAGAATGCAGGTGCTTGCTATCACCACGTTAATCTAGCCTAACCAGTGTAGTCAGGCAAGAAAAAAAAAATGTAAAGGAAATGGAGAGGAAGAAATAAAATTTAATTATTTATGGATGATATAATTATCTATATAACAAACATGAAAGAATAAACAGATTATTCGAATTGATAAAACTTTTAGGAAGCCTGCTGTCTGCATCACATCAAAAATATATACTAGCAACAGACATGAAAATATGAAATGTTGGTATCTTAGCATTTATAATATCATTAAAATAAGTAAAATGTCTAAAAAAGATTTCTCAAAATATGTTAAGGTCTAGTCTTTTGGAAAGAAAATTATGAAACATTGTGGAATTACATTGAAGAAGTTCTCTCTGTCTCTTGGTCTCTCTGGAGATATATAACATGTTCATGAACTAGAGAACTCAATGTCATAAAGCTGTCATTTAGCTTCTAAGTCATCTGTAGACTTCAAAGTAATTCCAGCCCAAAACCCCCAAAGAGAGAGCGAGAGTGAGAGCGAGAGCGAGCGAGCGAGAGTGTGTGTGTGTATCCTATACTTACATGAAAGAGCAGACATTTAAGAGCCAATCTCCTGCTGAAGTGCTAGCTGGAAAATATAAATTCCAAGACATCATGAGCTACAATAAAGTTATACTAATTAGGACATGTGCATTGACATGGGGTAGATACATTAATCATGGCAAAGAAAACCTAGAAAAGATCCACTTGTATAGTAAAACTTGGTTTATGACAGAGCTGGCATTGCAGATGAGTGGAAGAGGGATAGTTTTTTTTTTTTTTTTTTAGACGGAGTCTCGCTCTGTCACCCAGGCTGGAGTGCAGTGGCCGGATCTCAGCTCACTGCAAGCTCCGCCTCCCGGGTTTACGCCATTCTCCTGCCTCAGCCTCCGAGCAGCTGGGACCACAGGCGCCCGCCACCACCACGCCCGGCTAATTTTTTGTATTTTTAGTAGAGACGGGGTTTCACCGTGTTAGCCAGGATGGTCTCAATCTCCTGACCTTGTGATTTGCCCGCCTCGGACTCTCACCTGTGCTGGGATTACAGGTGTGAGCCACTGCGCCCGGCCGATAGCATTTTTAATATACAGTGCCGAGTAAATTGTTTATCCATGCAAAAAGGAAGGAAGGAAGGAAGGAGGGAGGGAGGGGAAGGAAGTGGAAGGGGAAGGAAGGAAGGAATCTCCAAATCCCTCCACACGGTACACAAATTAATCAACTACAGGCTGATTAAAGATTTAAAAGTGAAAGGCAGATTTTATGATGTTTGGAATTCAACGTAGGAAGCTATGATCTCATGTTATGTTTCTTTAAACAATACACAAAATGAATGAATCATAAGGAAAAGTTCGCTATGACTCATTGACCTGAAATTATGGTCACCGAAAGGAAGTATCAAAAGAGAACTGAGAAAAGTGTACAGAATAAATAAATAATGCATACAAATCAATATGAAAATGACAAATGCCCGACCCAAAAAAAATATATATATATATATATTTTGCCTGGCAAAAGATTTGATAAGCACTGTGTGCAGACGAGAAAAGCTTAATGGCTAATAAATATCTGAAAGGATGTTTAGCTACACCATAGTCAACAAAATACAGATTAAAGCTACACTATAGTCAAAAAACACAGATGAAAACCAGCCACTGGTTTGGTAAAAATTAAAACTGCCAGTATGGAAGGACTGGCATGACTTTGTCCAAAGTCATGAAGAAACTGGGTCACTTAGGCACACTTGTGGGTAGAAAGCATAAAATGACCTGGCTGCTTTGGTAACTGTGACCTAAGTAAAATCAAAGGTGTACATACTCTGAGCCTCAGAAATTTCAATCCTAGGAATATACCTTCTGTACGGATACTCCTGAATCTATGCTTTAGTACACGTAAACTGGAATGTTCTTAACAGCACTGGTATAAACAATATTTAGGAAACAACTCGTGTCTATTGACTGGAGAGTGTATAAACAAATGGTATTATATGCACATAGAATATTATATGTCCATGAAATGGAAGGAAATATGGCTATCCACAATCGCATGGATTATCTTTGGAATGTACATTGGGGCAGTCATAAAACAGACTATAGAACAATCAGAACTAAGATTTACATAGCTCACATTATGTTCCAGACACTGTTTTAAATGTCTTATACAAATTAGCTCATTTAATTCTCACAAGAATACTACAAAGTACACACCATTATTATTTTAATTTTGCAGATGAGAAAACAGGTACAATGAGGCTTCTTAACATTCTCAAGATCTCATAGCTTATAACCGGTAGAACCAGTTGTCAAAACTAGGCAGTCTGGGTGCAAGATAAAATCTGTAACATGATTCTTTTGGCAGGAATCTCAAAAACCAGCAAAACCAAAGTATTTGTAATGATATAAACTAAAGATAAAAGTAAGTGGATGATTAACCCACACTTCAGGATAGTTTTTGCTTGTTGGGGGTGTGGAGTTGTGAACGTGAAAGGAGGAATGAAAACATCAGAATTAATGGTAATTTATAAAAACTGAGAATGCATACACATATCTAATATGTTTTATTGTTCTTTATACCGTATGCATATTTTATAACTATTCCTTTGTATCTAATCAATATTTAAAGTAATTGAAAAAATTAAAAGAGAAAATGAAACTTTGACAAAGATGGTAGAGAAACACTTCATGTTTCTTCATCATAAAACTCCTCGCATCTTTGCAGATAGAGTTCTTAGAAAAATCTACAGAAGATGAACTGGATGTAGAATTTTCGTTATTCACAGAATTTTTGTTCAAACAAACAACAATGGGCACAAATGGCAGCACAAATGCCTCTAATTGCAGCCTACCCAAAAGGAGGCATTTCAGGGCAGCAGAATCCAGCCCGCCAACACAGGATTTTAAAAATTGTCAGCCACATTCAGGCCTTTATTCTCCTTCTGATTTTGCACTGCAGCTTCTTCTTTTCTCTGCCAATCGAGAGATATGAAAAATCAAATTCCACCATCTATCCTAAGTAGTCGAATTATCTCTCCAATTACTTAGAATCAGCTTTTGAGCAACATAAGTCAAATTATCAGTCTTAATGTTACTCTTTACATTAAATCTGGGTAGAAGTTCTCCAGCTGCTGTAATTACTTGAGAAAATCTATCCCCACTGTCTTCTCCATTTGCTGCTTTGCAACATCCCATTGTTCCTCAAGGTCAGCTCACATCACTGCCTCTGTGAGGATGTCTCCTCTAATGCCACCACACCCCTTCCCAATATTTGCTCCAAGTAGAATAACCACTCACTCCTCTGTGTCCTCTTAGCACTTTACACACACTCGGAACAGAGAACCCCTTATTAGCATCCTGCTCACCCACTATCACTCGCTGATGTATTTTTATTCTCACTTACAATGAATGTTCTTCATGATGGAATATCAAGTCATATGAATCTTTAAATCGTACCCTGAATATCTAACAGCAAAGGCCCTTGCATGAATCAATGATTGTGATGATGATATAACCAGCCGACAATATCTGTTCCAGTCATCTGTTGTTGCCTAACACACCACTCCAAAATAGTAGCTTAAAATGACGATTTGTTTTTCTCTCTCCTGGTTCTCAGCTGGGTGGTTTCCTTTAGGGGTCTCTGGTGCTGTTTCATTTGGATAGTGATTTCAGGACTCAACTGAGCTGAATGCCCAGACTGGATCCTTGGTTTTCAAGGCAGGTGTCTAGTGCCCCCAGCCTCCCTGTCTCTCCACAGGGTGTCTCCCCAGGGCTTCTGCACGAGGCTTGGGTGTCTTCGCAGTAGTGCGGTCATAGCATATGACTTTGGTGGAAGGTGGCTTCTAAAGGCAGGAAGCCGAGCTGGCCAGACAGTTAAAGACTCTGCACACAGCTGACACAGTGTCCCTTCTGTCACACTCTATTGGTCAAAACTGCTGCAGGGCCATGCAAGTTAGGGGAGGTGGAGAAACAGATTCACCCTTGAATGGGAAGTGTCAGGATACACTGCAGAAAAGCATGTGGGGTGGGACACATTGTTGTAGCCGTCTTTGGAAAGTATGAGGTTGGTGCAAAAGTAATCACGGTTTTTGCTATTAAAAGTTACTGCCAATTTGGGAGGTGAGGCGGGTGGATTACCTGAGGTCAGGAGTTTGAGACCAGCCTGGCCAAAATGGTGAAACCCCATCTCTACAAAAAATACAAAAAATGAGCTGGGCATGGTGGTAGGCACCTGTAATCCCAGCTGCTTGGGAGGCTGAGGCAGGAGACTCGCTTGAACCTGGGAGGTGAATGTTGCAATGAGCTGAGATTGTGCAAAAAAAAAGAAACACAAACAAACAGTAATTGCTAAAAGTGTGATTACTTTTGCACCAACCTGATTCAACTGGCTACAGCACCTGTGGCATGCTCCCTGTGTGCCAGACACGGTGCAACACATATTGTATACATTAAGTCACTTAACTTTCTCAACAACCCTTTGAGATAGTTACTATTACTATTTCATTTAGTAAAGAAAATGAGACTCAGGGAGGCTAAGTTCCTAAAACGTCACAGCTCCATTGGCACATGGCCAACCAATATTTCTGTCGAATTATTGCAGAACTATACTTCTATTGAAGTATTTGTTCTCCTCACCAGGGGAGACAGATAAATATTTGACTTTATCATCTCCTTTCACGGATTGCCTCAACAGAATCCTTTCTAACCTCTCTCAGAAAAAATCCTCCCCACCCCCATAAAAAGATATAGAGAAGAATGGAAGTCAAGAATGAAGAACCAAGCTGGAGGCAACCGATATCTGGTTTATGGTAAGTACTCCTTTCCTCTTATTTGCGACCTGATCTCTCTTTACCAGGAATTCTGAAATTTTACGCATCTAAATCTCCAGGAATTCCCTTTTTATTTTTCCTTTCCAATGGATACATTTTCTAGGACTTCCTGATATTGGCCCCAAATCATATTAATTAAAAACTGTTGGCAATCATTTTACAGTTTTACTGTCAGGTGTACTTGAACTTAACAAAATTTTCCTGAAGTCAAGTTTTCTCCCTTCTTATGTCTCATCTGTGGAGGAATGTTGGACCAACGTAAGTTATAGACACGCAAATGACCAGTGGTTTGGACTTCATGGCTAAAATAGCAACCATAAATGCTGGACCTTGTTACCAATTTCTCTGTATGTTTTTATAATCAAATACTATTCTGTTATAAACTGTCATCACGGATCAGGTTCTCCAAACACTGGCTTAGCTCACCATATTTCCTAGGGTGATTGTTTTTCCTTATTTCCATGTAATAAAACACAGCCTCTTAATATTTGGGCATGATTATGTTAACTGAATTTGTCAAATTAGTTCGTGAGTTGTCTTGTTTTCCTGCATTGGAAGAACATAAAATATGGGATGCCTAAGGTATTGAAAGATTGCATAGCTATAAAATGACTCTAATAACATTGGGAAATATTATACATATGATACATCAAGTTAAAAACAAAGTAGAATGGATAGTTGTATTGGAAAGCCTAAAAGGAAATATCCAATACTGTTTACCATTTTTCAATGGTTCAATTAGAAATGGTAGTTTCTCTTTATGTATATATTTTGTATCTTAAATGTTCTACAAAGAATATACATTACTTATATGATAACAAACTCATGCATTAAATACCCCAGAACCTTTATTGTTCTTTGTGACATTTTCAAAGACTGTAATGATGAAAACTCTAATCTTGTGGACAGTCAGCAGGAGACTTTGTTCACCTGGAATTTTCCCAAGCGGTAATAAGCTAGTTAAGTCAACTAGTTCTATCAGCAACTGGTAATCTTGCCAGTAAGAGAGAGAGAAGACTGTCTTAACATCCTCTATTCCCTCATCACCGACCATCTTTATTGAGTCTCAAAGCCAACTACACCTGCTGCTCCTGCAAGTGTATCACTGGCCATGTCTGCAACCTCTGGCAAACTCTCTCTCTGGATCTCAGCTATGTTCCCTTACAGCTTGCAGCTTTTTAATTACCAGCCAACCACAAAGCTGAATCCTACCTATGTGACTTTGATAGCATCAGAGGACCGACCCAGTTGGCTCGAGAGTTGGTTCATAATTACTTCTGGGTAACTAGGAGGGCAGCCATACTGACTACACAGCTGGGTGTAGGACTCTGATCTCAGGGTGCCAAAGTTGCTGGTTCTCATTTTCTCTAGATTCAGTGGGATTTACACTTATTTATTCGTGCAAATCAAAATGAAGGTGCCCCTGCAGGTTGAAAGCAGGGGTTGTTCACACGTGTCATGAAGGAAAATAATGATCTGGAGTTTTATCATTCATACACACAGAGAGAAATATCATCTATTGGGCAGCTCCTGTGTGCCAGACATTGAGCCCTCTCAGGAGGAGCTGACATACATCCCCACCTAGGAATTGAATATATTTTATTGTGCAAGGTTTCAAAGAGAAAATATGCCTCTAATGGGCAAAACAGTCATTCACTCAGGTGATGTATCCGTGATGAGAAATACACAAGCATGATGTTCTTAATCACTATGTCTTATGACGTAAGATCACGGATTTTGGAGTCAGAAATATGTCGGTTTTACTCCTGAAACTGAATTTCGGACAGTTGTTCTTATGTGGCAATATGGAAAGCTGTTTAAGTGCTGAGCAGTCAGAAAGTGTGACACAGATCCTAATGGAGAATGACTAGCACAGTGCCCGGCGTGTCAGGGAGGATAAACAATTTTTGTATCCTTTTTGCTCTTTCGTTCTTATAGCTAGACACTGCATTCAAGTGAGAAAAGTATTGCAGGCAAATATCACTGTTTTTGCTTAGTAAAAGGTGAAATGTCAATGATTAACGTTGACTTGAAGGTGGCTTTCTTGATGTCCATACAAAGAGGAATTTTCTTGCTGTTTCCTAAGTCATAGGCTCAGAAGGTAATCAGCTCTTCATTGAGAAAAGTGTTTGAGAAGATTCTCATTCTGTCTCACAGAGCTATTACTAAGGAAATTATAACCATGTGTGGAAGGTGGAATTCTATACTTCTATGACTCTCTCCATCTCTAAATATCTATTTTATTGTTTTGTTTACCATCAAAACTTTTTCCAAAACAAGCCAATAGGAAATACATATTCCCTATGCAAGAAAAGGAGTGCTAGGTTATTACTAGATAATTTGAACTCATGTTCCTACATAATATTAGACTATTAGGGTAGAGTTACATAATGTATGCAGCATACACATTGTTGTCTGCTGGGGAGCATCACAACACCGTCTGCTCTAATACTTCTAGAGTATATGGTGTTAAGTTTAATCTTGGTGATAAAACTGCCTCATAAAACTCTATAGGTAGCAACTTAAATGTCCAACACCAAGGGCAAGATAAAATAAACTGCCAAATAAAATACAGGTTTGCCATGCCTGATCTAAATCCCTTGGGGCCAGGAATTCAGAATATTGTGGATTTTAGAAAAGTAACACAGTGCACGTACTGTATACTATGTAATATTCCCAGTAAAGACTGGAATAACCTCTGGTTATTAAACACGCTAATATTTCCGTAGTGAAACATGTGATAGGCAGATTAATTGGGATAAATGAAGAACATACATTACCTCGTTGCACGTCAGGTTTTGCTGTCAAATTGGCTACAAAAACCTTTCAGTACTTCAAAGCCTTTTGACTTTGAAATTGTGGAGAAGGGGTGGTAAACCTTATTTAAGTCATAGCTTCAAAACACCATGATTTTAAAGAAAATTTAATTGTGTAGGACAATGCTCAGAAAAGGAAACATGGTTATTAAATGAATGACTTAAAACAATGAGTTTTAAAAGTAGATTTTCTAAAATTTTAAGATATTACACATAGATATAGAAAAATAAACTAAGACAACTGTAGCAAGTTAGTGCTGGGTGCTAGGATAATTGATAATTTTCATTTTCTTCTTTGTACTTTTGTATGTTTTCTGAAATTTCCATCAATACTGGATAATTTCAGCAATGAACAAAACAAGCTTAATAATTGTTTAAGCTTTATTTCAAAGTGGACACTCTGGAGACCCTTGCTCTCTGATCTATCCCCAATCTGGGATGTGCAAGAGTGACTTTCACCCAAATTCCCGAAAGAGCCTGGGTGGCCAGTGCAGGGCACTGGCTTACTGGAAAGAGCCCAGGAGCAATCACTCAGGTGACTTCGTCTCTTCCAAAGCACTCAGAACCACAGCGTCAAGGTTCTTATCAGTCCTGTCCAGAATGATGAAGAGGTACTGGAAACCAAACCCCAAGATGCCCTTATCTAGCCCCAGCGGTGTAGTGGGGCCGCTAGTGGGTCTGTCTGCTCTTCTCTAATAGCACCAAGGAATGAGGCTTTCTGCAGTTTAATGGATTGCTGGGGAAGCTGCAAGTTTTGTTGCAGGGAAAGTCGATGAAAAATAACCTGCTAATTTCGGAAGCAATTTAGAATCATGACATCAGGATCCCTTCTTAGTACTTGTGGAGTTTTCCCATCACTCTCTATCTAATACTGAAAGAGTTCTCTTTACATATGGCAAATGCTCTTTGAGGGTAGGGGCTAGATCTTATTTATCTTTATAAATGATGTGTGTGAAATATATACTCAATAAATAAATGCTTTTGACTGAACTGATACAATCAAATACAAATATGTGTGCATATGCTTGTATTGTGTGTCTGCATACATATACACACATATATACCCATAGGTTGACATGTGCATGCACGTGTACATATATAATATATATTTCTATATCATCCATTCATCTATACTTATTAATTTATTCATTATAAAAGTGCTTAATGAGAGATACTTCTATGATTTAAATGTTTGTGAAACCCTTAAATTCGTATGTTGAAAGCTAATCACCAAGGTAATAGTATTAAAAGGTGGGGCCTTTGAGGGGTGATTAGGCCAAGAGGGCAAAACTCCCATGAAATGCGATTAGCACCCTTATGAAAGAGTCGCAGACACGTTTCTTGCCTTTACTATGTGAAGACACAGCAAGCAGACCATCTATGAACCAGGAAGCACTCTCACCAGACACTAAATGTGCTAGCCCCATGTTCTTGGATTTCCTAGCTCCCAGAACAGTGAGAAATAAATTTCTGTTGTTTCTGAGTTACCCAGTCTGAACTACTTTGTTATAGCAGCCTGAGAAGACTAAGACAGATGGTAAGGAATTAGTTGTTGTTACAAAGTCTGCTTAGGATTTTAGGATTCCAGGTTATAGAATTGTAAGAAATTCCAGATTATAGAATTGTGAGACATTATTCCACAAAAGTGGCTGTAGATTACACTCAGGCGAGCCTTCACCAAAAAAAAAAAAAAAAAAAAAAAAAAGACTGATGTCCAACTATTCTGGTTTCTTTGCTTTGGGGAAAGACATTGAAATTGCTTTTGTTTAAAGCCTCCCTGATGATTCTAATGCTCCTTCAGGTTTAAAATCTACTACCTTGAATTGACTGGGTTAATAATTTTGACAGAGGAAGTGAGTACTACCCCACAAGGTTCAGCAAAAGAAAAACCTTGGTGTACGTGGTGATGGGGGGCACACATTTCCAAACTACACTCACACGCAGCCTGACATGTGGCTGCCTTCTCTGAGTCATGCTTTGGTGACTACTGTAGATAAGTTCTCAAGTGTGCCGGGAAGGAAACGGTGTTGGGAACTCCTGTTCTAGTTCAACTCTTCTCAGGCTTTAATGTGTCCAGGAATCAACCGAGGACCTTGTAAAAGTATGGATTCCGACTCAGTATGCCTGGGCTGGGCTGTAGCAGCTGGGACTCTGCATTTCTAGAAAGCTCCCTGGTGATGCTGACATTGCTGCTATGCAGCCTGCACTTAGATCAACAGCATCTCCCAGCTCAGGACACCCTGGACAGGAAACCTGAAGGTGGAGAATAAAACGTGGAGCGTCCTAGGGCATCTTACCTTTCATTTGTGTGGTGCCAGCGTATGCATTTCTCTTTAAAGTGTAATAGCACTGGTGGGGGGTGGTTCTAATTTCAATATTTGCTTTTCATTTTGGGACAGGCCAGCAGCAATCCCATATGGATTGACTGGTTTGAGGGTGCACAAGAGGAAGGAGTGAAGAAGAGACTGGGACTAGGTGAGGAAAAGGATGCTCTGAGCTTTGGGAAAGAGGAAGAGTTATTCTTCAGGGCAGGCTCCTCCTGTTGAGGTGTCAGATAGTCAAGTGTGTAGGCTCCACATGGACGCATCCTAATGGAAGGAAGCTAATGTTTGTGAAGTGGCCACGGTTTGGCTGTCCTCTGGTCTACGCATTGCCAGCTTCAAATGTAAGGTGACTGTAAAGCTGCAACCACACAGCTTCCTTTTGGAAAGCTTGATGAGAAGCCATCTTCAACAGAGACCAACTCCCTGGCTGAAAAAAAAAGCCGCTGAAAGTTCCCATAAAAGGGGAAAACCTCTCTTATAGAAGAGGCCTTTGGCGTAAGGTGAAATCATTAAAAGACATAGGGTCGGGCACGGTGGCTCACGCCTGTAATCCCAGCACTGTAGGAGGCTGCGGCGGGCGAATCATGAGGTCAGGAGATTGAGACCATCCTGGCTAACATGGTGAAACCCTGTTTCTACTAAAAATACAAAAATTAGCCAGGCATAGTGGTAGACACCTGTAATCCCAGCTACTCGGGAGACTCAGGTAGGAGAATCACTTGAACCAGGGAGTTGGAGGCTGCAGTGAGCTGAGATTGGGCCACTGCACTCCAGCCTGGTGACAGAGCAAGACTCTCTCAAAAAAAAAAAAAAAAAAAAGGCATAGAAGCAGAGACTGAAGGGGTGGAAATCTCAGCTAGCTACAAAGCCAAGCAGACGCTCATAGCAAACATTGCCAGACATTTCAGAGCCATCCCACATTGCTCCCGAAGAGCAGAGTGAGTGTGAAGATAAAGGCTGCTGCCGTGGACTGAATGGTGGCCCTACCACACACCCACATCCCCATACCCATCGCTTGTGAATGTGACCCTGTTTGGGAAAAGCATCTTTGCAGATGTAGTTAAGGATCTTGATAAGAAATCATTCTGACTATCCAGGTGACCCCTAAATCCAATGACAAATATCTTCACATCAGACAGCCAGAGGGAGGTTTGAGGTGAGAAGAAGAATAGAAAATATGGCCAGAGAGGAGACGGTCACATGAAATGGAGGCAGAGAGGGGAGGGACGCAGCCACGGGCAAGGAAAGTCAGGAGCCTCTGAGGTGAACGAGACCAGGAAGGATTCTTCCCTTGAGCCTTTGGAGGAAGAAAGGCCCTGCTGACCCTTTAATTTTGAATTTCTGGCTTCCAGAACTGTCAGTGACTAGATTCCCAGTGTTTTAAGCCATGCAGGTGGTGGTAATTTGTTAGACAGCCCAGGACACTAATACACCTGCTGTGCTGTTTATGCCATCAGCACAAACCTCCAATTCGTCTATCCTACAGTGAAACTGCCGTTTGCCACGTTTATCCCCAATGCTAATTAGGGTCTGAGAGTTCATCCCCTTTGTGGTGCAACCACAGGTTAACCCGCTCACCTGGATTGACATTAGCCCTGACTCCCTTACTGGTGCCTTCTCCATTTCCCACAGCCGAGGGAATAAAGGAAGGAGCACTGAACTGGGAGTCAGACAGACTTGAATTCCAGCTCCACCTTCATCTCAATGCTCTGAGCCATCTCAGATGAGTCATTTAGATGAAGAAGCTAACCTTCCAGGAAGCTAGTAATACCTGCCACTCAGTCCTGCTGCAACGATTGAGGAGGAAAAGGAGGTCACAATTCCTGGCAAGAAGGGATGCTTGATGAGCTTAATTCTCACTCGGGTGAGGAGCCCATCTGTGGACTACGTGCCAGGGAGCTCCTGCTGTGCTTTCCATGGCAAGAGGAAGAGCAGAAGCTCCAGCCTTCCCATCCCATGGGCTTGGCTGTGAGTCAGGTCACTCCACCTGGACACCTGTGGGCATCCATGGGTACCTGAGATTATCGGGGCTGTCACAGCATCTGCTGCTCTCTCTGTCTCTTGGACCAGAGCTCTCCAGCCAGTGCCCACCTGCGAGTTACAGCCATTGCTGTCCCCTAGCCTCTCTCTAGGATCCGGACATCCACCTAGAAACTAGGCAGTCCTCCTCCCTGAGTCAATTCTGCTTTTCAGAGGGTTAAGGAACTTCTTGCATATCCAGAGGATAAGGATATCATCATTCTCCAGTATCATACAGATGTAAAATGACAGGGCAAGGGATTTAAAGTAGGTCTGGTCTGCCTGACCCTGAAACCCCTGCTCTTTCTAATACAATCACTGCTTTTCACACCAAAGAGGAATAACAAAACTACCTTTCTGACTGGCAAAATAAAGCAAATAAATAGATAAGGAGATTAATTTTAAAACTGGTCCACCAAAGTTTGCCAATTTCAAGGTTTTTCTTTCACTGTAAGTATTTCTTAAATGTTTGAGTCTTGCTTTTTTTTTTTTTTTTTTTTTTTTACTATATTATAGACATCAGGGATGGCTTTTTTTTTTTTTTTCAAATCAGGCACAAATTTCGGTGTCTCAGACTGACCACACCACTTACTTGGGGTGTCCACAAAGAGAAAGTTGGACTCCAGGCTTTCTCCTGTGGGAAAAAGCGCACAAACCACTGTCCCTTTACTTATTCCTTCACACCCGTGGGTGGAAACTGACTGGGTGCCCTTCTAGCATCATGGTGCTGGGGTATCTTGTCCCTGCCCCACCACACACCCATGCGGGGAGAGAGCAAGTGCTCTGTCCATGAGAAAATGCTGCTACTGGAAAGAGGAGTTTTCTGAACACCAAAGCGCACAGTCCCAGCCACGGCCTCTCAGGAAATCCCCTTTCCACGGGTGGCCACAGTGGCATCATTTCTTAGTTCATCTTCCAGAAAACGCCTCCTGTCCCCACTACGAAAAGGGAATTGGGACTCACAGTGATCCCATGGTACTTACTGTCTGTTCATCATTCTTGGCACCCGGCAGATAAGAGGGATCTTCAATTCAGCCTGTGAAAACAAAAGCAAACTCGTTACTGGAACTTCCACATCATGTTTTAATTCTGGGGAACAAGCCACTGTTGCTTCTTGGTAAAATCGGATACAGGTGCTGGTTTAGAGGAAATGGGAGAAAGAGAATCAATCCAGGTCAAGAATTGGCTTATTTCTGGAACGCAGTGGGGGAGGGGATTTCTTTCTCTGACAGGCTGTCCTCTTTCTGTCAGCATTCATCCCATCTGCCCCCGGGAGCTGAGCAAACATAAACTGAGCCTGGTTTTCCCTGGTGTGCAATTGTGTGCTCCCCCTGGGCACCGAGGGCGCATCAGCCAGGCTCGGCTGGCTCTGCTCCGAGCCAGAGCGTGCAGAAGGGGCACTTTTCGTTTCCAAGTGTGGCTTTACTATAAAATATTTATTGCAAGTTACAGTTCTATATCACTTTACGTAGAATGCAGCATTTTATTTGAGCCTTGTATTCACCCACCTAGGAAAGATTATTAATGTTCTTTACCATATAAATTAGCAGCAGAGACCGTGGGAGTATTCAGTAAGGGCTTCATATCAATGACCTCATGTAATCTACTCAAAGGCCCTGAGAGGTGTAAAGGATATCAGCTGAGGTTCTACCAAGAAACAGATGGCACTCTCAAATTGGGTAATTTGTGAACAGCTTAATAAAGAGGCCATTTAAAAGGTGTTGGCAGGGTAGAAGGAATCCACAGAAGACAGTAAAGTATCTGGGGGTGGTAATAAAAGGGGGCTGTCACATGCCTGGGCTTGGAGGGGTTTGGGGACCAGGTAGGCACTGGGACACAGAGACAGGGCTCTCTTTCTGGATTGCGGGAAGAGGAGCTGTGGCTTTCCGTTGTGGGACCTGCAGGGAGGGAGCTGTGGTGGGTGGAATGAAAATCCCCATCTCACGCTTCTTCTGCCCTGGATCTCCTGATGCCATTTCCCATTGGCCAAACTCAACAGGAAGCCAAGAGCGAGGAGCTATTAATATGGTTTAATATCCGTCAGCTTCCCTGGGCTCCCAGATGAGGGGAGTAGGGTAGAAAGTGGGTTTCACAGTTAGAGAATGAGACCCAGGAAGATTTAATTATGTGACTAAGAATACCCAGCTGCAATAAGAGCCAAGGTCCTGAGACCCAGAAATTTGCATTTCCTAACCTGTCAGCATATGGCACCCCACTGAGCCTTAGGCATTTTTAGTATATTCTGCCATCCACCTATCCATTCATTCATTCATCCATCTGAGAAACTACCATTTACTGAAAATTTACTTTGTGCAAATATTGTGCCCAGTGAGACACAGTCCCTGCCCTTCAGCCACTTTTAAAACTAAGTATAGTACAGTTTCTGCATCCCTCCATGGCATCCTCCCGTTATTAAAATGTTTTGCAAAAAACAGTTAATTGTAAAACAAAACATAACAAATCCTAACTCTATCTTGGAGAGCCAGCCGGAGTCATCTTCATAGAGGAGACAATATTTGAGCTTTGTCTTGCCAGGTAAGTCAAGATCTTTTGGGCTCAAAATTAAAGAAGGTGATCCAAGCAAATGGAGCATCATGTGCAAAGGTGTGAAGATGTTACAGTGCATATCGTGCCAGAGTGGCTTTGCATATTTTGGTGAAACTAAAAGGGTCGGTAGCTGGGATGTTGGTAGTACCTGAAAAATAATGAGGGAAGGTCCCTTGGATTGAGATGATCAAGGATCATGCCCGCTAAGGGATAGGATTTGAAATTAAACTGTGTGATCTTCAACCTATACTGGCAACCCATACTAAAGAACTTCAACTAAGCTCTATGACCTCTGATACCCTGTGTATTTTCCTCTGCCCCTCACCCCCTTGCCTCATCTCCTCGTCTTATGTTGTAGGTCAATATTGACAGCAGGGAAAGGAGAGGCAGCTGTTAGCCTTTCATTCACTGATGGCCCACTATGGCAGTGTGTAGAGTGCCTAGCCTCATTTGGAAGTCATTTCCATCATGGCGGTGGGAAAGAGGACTTGAACTTTCATCAGTGTCATGCAAAGAATGCACATCAAATACTGGAAGGGTCCTGGGCCGGAAGTTGAGAGACCTCTGTTCAGTTTCAGTGCTGTCATTAACTAGCTGTGTGGCCTTGAAGGAACATTTGGTCCCTCCTCGTTTATAAATAGTAGCATCAATATCTTTCTTTTACATCACGTCTTGAGTGTGAAATAAACTGACGCATATGAAAATGTCTTACAAACTAAGAAATGTTATGAAATACGGATATGCAATTACTTGTATAACAAAGCAGAGTTTGCAAGGTGCTTTAGCATGTCATGTTATATTTGGGTGTGTGGGGTATATGTGGGGTATATTCAAAAATTGTGGCCAATTTTTGAATATTAATACTTATAGAGATTAAATTACTTGATTACAGTCATACAGGACAAATCCATCCCCCATCCCTTAAAAGTATCTACCTCTTAATGATAGCTGCTTATACAGCGACTTCATTCTTCTGAATGCATTAAGTAGCATTGAAATGGGACAAAATAAACCAATCTTTATGAACGGCTCCCTGTGTGCCTGGATCTTGGCCAGTTCTTGTGTACAGAGTAAGGGGACCACAGATGCAAGACAGTTCCCTGCAAGGCTTATTGCCTCAAATCAGAGGTCTGGCAAGGTGGCCAGGGAAGCTGCTTTCCAGCCCCAGCCCTGCCATGCACCGTGCAGCTTTGAGTAAGGCGTTGGAGCTTTCTGGGCTTTCGTTTCTTCACCTGAAAAATGAGCAGCTTCGGCCAAATAGGTCTTTTTCAGCTCAGAAAAATGGAAATAGTTTCATTAAAAAAATTACAATCCATCAATATTTGGTGACAAAAATGGTTTCAAAAGTTAAGAGTCTGTCATTACATTTCTTATAGTTTATTGTCTTCTCCAATAGAGCTCTGTGCAGAGCCAAATTGCAGGGGATTCTGCCAAATTGCTAACACATAGGATAGCAGGGATGGGAACGGGAGGGATCAGGGAGGAATCCTTAATTTTTGCCTTATATGTATATTATTTGATCAGCAATATCAGTGCTTATTAGGCTTGTATTTTAAAATTTGAATAAAAGTTAAAAATATTCTAGTAGTAGCTTTTGAGAGATGCAAGTTCTTTATTGTATAAGAAGAATTTAAAAATATTATAGAGAGAGCCCAAATTCTTCTGACATTTTAAAAAGCAGAATTTGAGGCTGGATGCAGTGGCTCACACTTGTAATCCCATCACTTTGGGAGGCTGAGGACAGTAGATCACCTGAAGTCAGGAGTTCGAGGCCAGCCTGGCCAACCTGTCGCTACTAAAAATACAAAAACTGAGCCTGGTGTGATGGTGGGCGCCTATAATCCCAGCTACTCGGGAGGTAGAGGCAGGAGAATTGCTTGAGCCAGGGAGGCGGAGCCTGCAGTGAGCCAAGATTGCACCACTGCACTCCAATCTGGGCAACAAGAGTGAAACTCCATCTCAAAAAAAAAAAAAAAAAAACGCAGAATTTGAGGTTTTAGCGACCCTCACTAGAGGCTGAGTTAGCCACAAAGTATCATCAGCAAGATAAAAGGGATGGCATTCTACAGGGTAAACAGCTGTGCTCTACTCAGAATGGCTGACACATTGAAAGTACCACACTCTGACCTGATCTTAGCCATTGTGCAAAGGATGTGGTGAGTCAGTCAGAAAGAGTCTTATGTCCACAGGCTTTTTGAAGGTAATATATTGTAGAGAATACAAGCCCCTTCCCTTCCTCATGTGTGCGTTTTCAAAGACAAGGGAGTGAATACAGATCACTTGTTATATATCCTCCATCTCCCGACCTCAGTAACCTCATAGGGTCTGTATTATGATCCTCATTTCATACAAAATCAGACATGTTTTAGTTATAAAGGAAATAATGTATACCGTGGTCCATTCCCAAGACAAAGTGCCTTGAATCGGCTTAGGTCAGCAAACTACAGAAGAAGCAGCTTCCCCCCACCTTACTTGCCCTCACCCGAACCAAAGAAGTTTAGTCTAAGATAAAGGTTTACTAGTATGCAAAATAGCTTGCTCTGTCTGTTCTTATTAGCCTACCCAGCTACTTAGATCATAAGCCAAATACTTAAAGAGCAGCTGAACTAACTAAGATTGCAATGCATTGTGGGCTGTGACAAAATGCAGCAAGACAACCCTAAAAAAGCCACCTAAAGCCCCTGCCTAACAATCAATAGGCAACGTCAGGGAAGATTGTGACCCCATAGCACTCAGCCTATGAGGAACTGGGGGAGGGACCTGCACATTATGGGATAAATGGCTTGTTGAAACTGTTCTGGGTGTGAATGCATGCCAGACACTGGATCTTGTAAGACCACCATTAAAACTCTCACTTTTGCTGTTCTCCGGATCTCTGAGTCCATTCTTTGGGTTTGGACAGGTGAGTTTGTTTCTCACAGTTATGCTTTGGGACAACTGTTTAACCATTCTGAGCCTCCGTGTGCTTATCCGTAAAATGGGGGTAACACAACAGCTACCTTTAGGGCTCTTATGAGGATTACATGAAAAAATACCATATCTAAGACATGGGGGAAATAGTGATTAATATGAGCCTGAACTTGAAGAGTAATTAAATGCCTTATATCACTTTAAGTGCCTTAAAGTGGCACTGGATTTAGTTAGAAATGAAACATGCTTAGGTAAGCATCTTGAGGTAAGTATCTGCTAATAACCACTGATGTAATCATAGAATCTTGCACCTGCTTACGCTTTGGAATTACCTGGAAACCTTAAAAAATATAACGTCCCAGAAAGTTTTATTCAGTTGTTCTAGGGAAAAGCCCAGGTATGGACATTGTCTAAATGTCCCAGGTATTTTAACAGGCAGGGAGGCAGAAGGGAGTGGACATGAGGGTCATTCTATTCCCGTCTCCATCTGGCCAGCACCACTTACTGGCAGCTTGTCGCTGAACACACCGATTTTTCTCATTCTTACGGAAAGCACCAAATAATCACATGTTCATTCTCCTTGCTGTTCCAGACACATCTTAAATAGACGTTTAGGAACTGGCACTGCTTGTAAATAATCCTCTATATACTTAGAGTTATTTCTGAGTCAATTTTTAGCGGAATGTTTAACAAAAACCTACCACATCCAAAGATTTTAACAATTTGATCATGGAAAAGGTTTCTAATCATGTCAAGCATCCATTTCCCTCTCAGGTCTTATTTATAAGAAGTGAAGAAGTAAAGTCCAGGCTCTTGCAATTGTACAGGGTAGAGTTTACTACCATATCTGCAACTATTTATGAGGTTTTACTACGTGCCAGTCACATTCCAGATCATAGGAATTAGAGAGCATAGAGCATAAGGTGTTATGGGAACACAGGGAAAAATATGTCCTGGAGGTATCTACACAGCTTTCTAGGGAACAGGTTCTTACCCAGCTTTGCCGCAACTCCCCATAGAAGTATCCCCAACTCCCTTTCTCTTGCCTGATTGCCCTGGATAGAACTTCCAACACTATGTTGAATAGGACAGATGCCCATCAATGATAGACTAGATTAAGAAACTATGGTACATATACATCATGGAATACTATGCAGCCATATAAAGGATGAGTTCATGTCCTTTGCAGGGACATGGATGAAGCTGGAAACCATTATTCTCAGCAAACTATCACAAGGACAGAAAACCAAACACTGCATGTTCTCACTCATAGGTGATAGTTGAACAATGAGAACACAAGGACACAGGGTGGGGAACATCACACACTGGGGCCTGTCAGGAGTTTGGAGGGCTGGCAGTGGGACAGTATTAGGAGAAATACCTAATGTAAATGACGAGTTGATGGGTGCAGCAAACCAATCTGGCACATGTGTACATATGTAACAAACCTGCACATTGTGCACATCTACCCTAGAACTTAAAGTATAATAATAATAATAAAAGAAGTAACCGCAACTCCCACATGGGCTATGATAATAGAAGGGGAGGCAGGACTTGTGGGCTGTGGAGTGTCCGTCTTGCAGGTCTTTCTCCAAGGAGTCTTGCTTCAAGATCTGACCCAGATCAAAGAGTATACAACATCTTCTTGCCTTGATTCGGAGACCTTGAGAAGCTGGAATGCGCCAGAAATGGAGCACTTCTCATGGTGTTTGTGCATTCACTTTCTATAGGAATTATTTCAGTTTCTACTCCTGGTTAGCCACAGAAATAAAGCCCATGCATAGTTCTCTCGGGCAAAGAGAAGTGACACTGAGGTGTCATCTGTCAGTTCTGTCTGTGGAACCCGGAGTCACAGCAGGGCACTTGGCATGGGGATATTAATAGGTCCAGAGTCAAGTCTGCTGTGGGGAAGCTGAAAGAAGCTCTGAAGGTCTCCAGAGGAGACCACACCCTACCTTCAGGGACTCACTGTCAGGGAGGGACCAGGCAGAAGGAGCCATGTTGGGTGGAGCAGTGTGGAGGTGCAAAGGAGCCCAGGGTCCTCTGGGAGTCCACAAGGAGAGGCTGCCTGTTTTAATGATGCCAGTTTATTTCTCCAACAAGAAAAAACACCACTGTACTAAGTGCTAGATGCCAATGCAAATCTAATTGCAAACGTCAACATGGGCAATAAAATTGCCCGAGTGTATACCAGGGCCTAAAGCCTAGGCAAAAGAGCCAGAATATGCTCATAATGAATTTACTTTGGGTTGGAACTCTGTGCTTTCATTTCATTAATACAGTTCCCATAGAATTTATAAACCCTGACCTGGAACTCTTTGGGGATCCAAAATGAACCCCAGTTTGAGAAACAGTGTGTGTTGTCTCCCTATGGGGCTCACGGTAACCTCCTCCAGGTATAAAGGGGACCATATCAAAGAGAGGTGCACAGGGTGGCTCACATCCTGAGTAGAGAGACCCCTGCCTCAACCATCTGTTTGGACCAAACAACCTCATGACTTTGGAGCAAATGGTCTCAATGATTATATTTGATTAGCTCATTAAGTAATTTGTGGTTTGAAAATGTTTTGTAAAGATAATGGATTTGATTTCATTGTTCAACTCCCACTTACGAGTGAGAACATGTGGTGTTTAGTTTTCTGTTCCTGTGTTAGTTTGCTAAGAAGGATGGCCTCCAGCTTTATCCGTGTTCATGTCCATGAGAATGCATGGACACAGGGAGGGGAACATCACACACTGGGGCTTGTTGGGGGATTTGGGGCAAGGGGAGAGAGAGCATTAGGACAAATACCTAATTAGGATAAAGCATGCAGGGCTTAAAACTTAGATGATGAGTTAATGGGTGCAGCAAACCACCATGGCACATGTATACCTATGTAACAAACCTGCAGGCTCTGCACACGTATCCCAGAACTTAAAGCATGAAAAAAAAGATAATGGATTTGAGGGTTAAAGAATCACATCTATATTTCAGAAAACTGGAATAAAGAAAACAGCGTGCTGCAGATGAAAGTGTCCATAAGATTTCCAAAGAACATACATTCGATTTGGGCAGTAAAACCAGGATGCCTGCTTCTGAGCTCAGAACCCACCTGGGGTCTGAGTGAATGTTTTAAGAAGCAGAGACTTGTTTTATAAATAGGCTGGATTTTTCACGTGTGTCTTAATCCAAAAATAATTAATACCCTTATGGTATCACAAGCAGTTTAAACAATTGGAAACATGTAATGCAACAAATCGCATTTCCTTGTTATCCTTGAGAACTCTTGTTATCCACTGGGAATTCACCAGTACTACCAAACTGAGCTTGCAAAGAGACATTTACCATAAATATTGCTGCTGCGTTTCACCTGATCCAAAATTAATATTTCATGAAGAAAAAAATGCTTTTAGGGTAAAGAAATTGTTTTGCTCCCCAACATTCGTTACTTATTCCTAGAAGATAATTCTTATAAAAATACTGGCCTCTGTTTATTTTAAAGCTTAGGAAACATCACTCTAATAATATCCACAACATACCTTCTGGATATAGGAAATGACCAAAAGCAAACTGTGAATGGTAAAGAAAAGCTTTGAATGAATCAGGAAGGTAGGAGGTAGCTGTGCAGTGAAAACTGGGTCAAGGATCAACAATAAGGTCTATATTAAGGCTTAAGGCTTTTTTTCTCATTAAAACAGGAAAAAAAGGAAAAGAGTATCAAACCCACACAATACATATCTGACTTTTTCTGCAGAACCACGTCACACATATCCAAAAAGGTGAATGATTTTTGGAATTGAGAAAGGGAGCGATGTGTGTATATTTGGAGAAGAGGGCCAGAAGTGTGTGTGTGTGTTTGCACACACATGTAGGAGCTTTGAGTAAACATGTCAAAATCAAGATTTCTCAGATACAGATGATACTAATTTGGTTACAATTCAGAGTTATATATATTTCTTTAATTTTCATATCAAAAATGAGAAAGTTACATTTTAGAGATGTTCATACTTAGAGGAAAATATATGCTGATTGGATTTCTAATTCTATACCCCAGTCAGGTCAATCAGTTCAATTTAATTAAATATAACATTTAATTTTATTGAATTTCCATTGAGTGGAGGCATGTGAAGTCAAATGGATTGTTATTATAGATTTCTTTTTTTTTTTTTCGAGGGGTAGGAGAGAGTGCTTTCCTAGTTTTTCTGCTATTACATATGACATATTTTTATAAGATTTTGCAACTGTCTTGGTAATGAGTAACTTCCCTTAAGTATCTCAAGGCAATGTGACTGTGCATTCATTTTTTATTTTAAATGATTTTGAAAACACTCTTAATGAACTGATGCAATCTATAGTTTCTGAATTTATTACTCCTGTTGAGTTTTGTTTTCAAAAACCATTTCCTTTTTTCTCTTCAGCTGCCTGATTCTGCAGAAAGGGTTTCCTTCCTTTAGTGGTAAGATTCTTTCTCTCCTTTTATTCCATTTTGTGATGAATAGACCCTTTATCCTTTTTCTTGTTCATTTAGCTTTCTCATGTTCCTTTCCTTCCTCTATCCTTCATTTTTCTTACTTCTCCTCCTCCTTCTCTTTTCTTTGGATCTTCCTTCTCTCTGCTCTTATTATTAAAATGATTTTTACTGTTCACCTAAAACGAGACTGTAGAAAAGTAGTCTCCAAGTTTGCCAAAATCCTAGCAGATATTTTATTTTATTATTATTAACTTTACCTCTGTGTCGCCCCCATTTTATTTTTTTGGCTTTCATAAATGATAGCAGAACCACACTGATTAGGGGTAGGCACTTCTAGGCCTGGATTAAATCAGAACATACCCAACTGTGATTGTTTCTCCATTGATTGATTAATGCATTGAGATGGTACTGAAGGCAAACTTCAGAGGACAAAAAGTATAGGAAAATAAACTAAGATTTAGGGATTGCTATATATTTACCACAATTTACAGGCTGACCCTGCGGTGAAGGTAGGGGTAAAGATAGATCCAGTAAACCCCACCATTCCCATGAACATCTAAAGGCCAATGGCAAAAGCACTCTAATTTTTTTCAACTGTCATTTATTAAGCACCTGGTGTATGCTGGTGATTTTCTGAGGAGCTGTTTCATGATCAGGAGAGCCTGAAAAATTTTTTAAGGAAATTTAAAATCCAAAGGAGAAACACAAAAGCCTAGGTAGTCCAAACAAGACTGGAAAAGAGTAATACAACTTATAGTAGTAGTAATACGGTTTAGCTTTCTGTCCTCACCTAAATCTCATCTCGATTTGTAATCCTAGGTGCCGAGGGAGGAAGGAGGTGATCGGATCATGGGAGTTGTTTCCCTCTATGATGTTCTCATGATAGTGAGTGAATTCTCATGAGATCTGATGGCTTTATAAGGGAGTTTTCCATGGTCTTGCTCACTCTTCTCTCTCCTGCTGTCTTGTGAAGAAGGTGCCTGCTTCCCCTTCTGCCAGGATTGTACGTTTCCTGGGGCTTCCCCAGCCATATGGAACTGTGAGTCAATTAAACCTCTTTCAGTCATAAATTACTCAATCTCAGAGAAGTTCTTTACAGCAGTGTGAAAATGGACTAATAC
>NW_012115844.1:4672249-4717148 GCF_000951035.1 Colobus angolensis palliatus | reverse complement strand
AGAAAAAAAAAAAAAAAAAAAGAAAATGGACTAATACAAATAGTAATAATAATAATAATAATAATAATACCATTTACTGCTTACCAGAACCATATGTAGGGTATTTTGTTCAATTTGGTTTCTGTTATACAGCAACAATCCAAATGACCTAGATTTTTCAACATTGAACAATCGTGTCATTCTGTGCCAGAGACTTCTCCTGAGCCAAGCCTGTCCAGTGAACAAATGCACAGTGTGGATCCAAATGAGATCATCATTTCATCTGTAACTTCAAGTACATTTAGAACCTAACCCCTGAATTAAACTTCCCTTTGCATAATTAACTCTCTCTTTTTCTCTTCTTTTATTCAGGATCACTTATCTAGCAAGATGGGAGACAAGTCTTTCAGTCTAGGTATGCTGAATTATACAGTGAATTCTACAACCTGAGTCTCAGTTTCTCTAATCTGAAAGATGAAGCTATGAGTGCTCATCCTTCTTTGCTCATAGGATTATTCTGAAGACCAAATGTGATGATGAAAGTGAAAGCACTCTGTAAAGTATAAACTGCTGTGCAAGAATAGTTCCTCAGATAATTACTGAGTAATTTCTATGTATCAGTGCTGTGAAAAACTCTGAGGATTTGAAATTGACTAGGAAGGTATTCCAAAAGAATTTCTATCATTTTTCATTAAATCTTAATATTTCCAGAGGATTAGTACATTTGAGGAATTGTAAGACACCCAAGACTTTGATAGATGAATGATAAAAAATAAATAAGGATATGATGAAATTAGTTTTCTGCAGAAATCACCGTAAAGTAGAACTTCTTCAGGTCAAATATCTTAAAAAGGGACAAAAGACCAAGAATCTAAGGAAGGTTTGTTTAAATATAAAATAAACTCATAATAATAATGCTAACAATGATGATAATAGCCACTACCATTTACTTTGTATTTAATAATTGCTAGACACCATGATATGCATTTTTATGTACTGAATCTCATTTCTCACCACAAATTCGAGCGGTAGATATTTTCATTCCATTTTATAAAGGATAAACAGTGGTTCTGAGGACTTAAGTAACTTGCCTAAAACTACATTGCTAGGAAGCAACTGATTCAAACCCATGATATCCACATCTCAATGAATGGATGGCGTGGTGTAGTGAAAACAGCGTGTAGCAGAAGTAGGAGTTTGGGATGGGGACAGTGTCGAGGTGTCCTGTGTAAAGTGCCCAGACAGATAAAACTGATCGGGAGATCCCTAGACTTGCCCATGAGTGAGTATGTCCTGATGTATAAATATCTGCAGGTAGCCATGGGGCAGACTGGCTTTGCAGGTGCCTGTCAAGGCATCAGACCTCCCATAGCTCAGCAAATCCAGCTATTGAAATTACACAGTTCTGACTTTGTGCTCACCAAGCTACTGCCCAATAGCAATTTAGTTTCTGGTGTACATTTGTCTCCTGGGAGGGAATATGCCAGTCATCTGAACTTATAATTTGAGCACACTTGAACAAAATCACCAAAGATGGATGGATAGGCCAGAGTACCAGAGTGGACTGACCTCCTGAGCTCTATCAACTTTGTGTGCCTTGGATTCAATTAGCTTTCCGGGTCTTCAAAACTGATGGTGAAATGTGGTTCTTGGGCCCTCCACAAAAATTCAGCCCTCTCAGGGTTTGGGCCTAGGCTATTAGTCAGCCCTCATCTTTATCTTACACTAAATTGAACACAGAACCTACCGTGGTTAAAGATTATCACCCAAACACATGGATATTAATTTTTCATGTTGCATCTAGACCTTTTGGCTTATCTTAGTTCACATGACAAACCACAATACCATTTAAACACGATAGGATTTTGATTCTCATGTATAAATGTATAGGAAGCAGTGTTTCAATTAGTATCACCAATGAAATTTAAAAGAAACAACTAAAATACATATTTTGCTAATGCTTGTGGTGTATTTGGGAGTTCCTTAAATGCTGTTGGCTAGTTTGGAAGACAGTGATGAATGCCCTGATCATGAACCTGGGCACTTCAGCAGGGCACTGATGGAGCACCATACCAAGAGCAGGAGCTCGGGGCTCGGGTGGACCTGGGTCTCATTTCTGGCGTATCCTCCTAATCATTGCATGAAATGGAGCCTGCCTGAACTTCAGAATCCACTTTTGTTAAGTAAGAATTAAGGACGCCTACTAAAAAAGTGATAAATGGTGAGCGTTTTTTGTCTATCAGCAGCACTTCAATGGTAACCTGTAAGTCATTGCTCTTTCGAAGACATGATTAAAATTAAGCAGAATAATCACAATAATGATTCCCACGTATTCTGCCCGCAAGAGTAACAAAAAATAAATAATAAACACAAAAAGTCGTCCTTTTATGGATAGCTCTATTCCACAGTTCTGTTTGTTTGTGTGTGGCGAGGGTGGCGGGGAAGGGGGGCAGGCGTTATTTTTACTGCTTATATCTAAACTGATGCTTCTCAGTTTTATTGGTAACATCAGTGAATGTTTGGTTTAATTTGTTAAAAAATCACAAATATAATTTAAATTCAGGTACTTATCTCTCTGGTTAATAATTTGGCCCCTTTGAACATTTTATGTCTCTTTGTCATGCTAGAAGGGTAGGTACGGTCTGGAAGAACTCTGCAGAACTCAAGTCTTGGCAGATGTTGGCAGTAGCTTACGATAGTGGATATAACTGCTTCATGTACTAGGATTCAAAAAAGGATGCTTCTAGATTGCCCTCTACTAGTCTTCATGTAACCATTTAGCCAGTTCCTGGCTGTCTCTTCTGTGTCAGACACTCTGTGCACATTTGCTCTCACTCTCGAAGCAACACACAAAATGTATTCTTCCACCCAGTTTCAAATTACACAACACCGACAACAGCTAACTGAAGATCAGAGAGATTAAGCTACCTACCTAAAGACAAACAGTGAAGTCACACACTAGATTCACATCCATTTTTGACGATCTCAAAGCCCTGTTTCCTTCCATTTCACCAAGTTGTCCTTCCTCATCTTTTCTACGCCCCAGTTTCACCTTTTAAATGCACTAATATGTGCTCTGCCTACTTCATTAAGTGGTTAAGATCATTCAAGAAGAAACTATGTATTCAAAGGCCTAGATTACATAAGGCTGTGCAACTGTGGAATATTACCACTCTCTAATGAGATTATTAAAATACAATATTTGTAAACTTACATGTATTAATCAATTCCGTAGTGATTGTGATCATATTTTATGAATAAAATCAGAGCTGATTTGGAGTGAAGAAAGGAAAGTAGTGGAGAAAGAAGCCAACACTTATTGAATACCTGCTAAGTGTTAAGAATGCCACCATATTTCATGTAATATAAATATTATATTATTGAGGCTAAATAATTGTCAATACAAGTCTTATGAGATCTTACTCTATTAAAAGAGGCAGGAACTGAGGGTCAGATATGAAGCCACATCCCTTGTCCAAGTGGCAGAGTCAGGATCCTCACCATTTTGGTCAGGCATCAAATCCTACGAACTTTCTAAGACAGCACCTGACTCGTGGCAAAGTGATCAAGAAACAGAATCCCCTGGTGTTCAGGCCAGAGCTGGCCAGATGGTACAGAAGATTATCAGCATTGGTTTTCAAACGGTCTGACCTACAGAAACATCTGAGAGGGCTTGTTGGGAATAAGAAAGAAATACTACCATTTAGATGGTTGGTGTCAGACTACACAGGAGTGAGTTTAGAGATGAGCTCTGTGAAACTGCACACCAACACTGTTCACCATTCTGATCAGTTAGTCAGGAAAATCAGTTTCCTTTTGAATTCTGTTACTGACATTAGTGACTGAACAACCTTGCACATATTACTTAGAGAGCTCAAGTTCTTCACCTGTAAACCAGGGAAAGTAATAGCCAACTCTCCAGACCAGCAGGAGCTGAAGGTAAGTAAATGCCAGTTGCCATTCCTACTTCTCTAGGGCATATTGTATCTTAAGTTTCTCAGGATTTCTGAAGCTCTGTCATTTCTCTGGTAGGCCTTCAATTAACCAGTTCTACCATTGTCTTCTTGATATTTGAAATGATTATTCCTGGTGGTTTGGGAGGACCCTGGAAATCCAAAGAACAACACTATTGAGGAGCTGTGCCACAGTATAGACAAAGAGAGACAGCCAGAGAAACAGCCAGGTAGGTAAGTAATAGACAAGTAATACTCACAACAGAGAAGTCAAATAAGTAAGACTGGTATAAAGTAATAAAAACAGTATTGATAAAAAGTTCAGACATATCAGCACCTTTTAAAATCAAAGTATCCATATTTTGATGATAGTCATTTTCTTTTCTGTCTCACTCCAGTTTGTTTGCTTTATGCGAGAAAAACCCGGTAGAAATGACTCCTGGCACTTTTCAAGGTAAGAATTTAGCCCCAACTTTAACCTCACTTTTGAGCTCATTACTTTTGTGAGTGGAAGGATGTCTGCGTGATTCCAAAGTCTAAGTCTCCTCTACACCAAAGCAGAAAGAAAATCGTATTACTTTAGGAAATGTTAAAAATATATTTCCACAGGGCTCCAGGAGTTAACTTCTACTTTGAATGACCTACTTTGAATGGAGGCTTTCTTTCTAGGGGGCTTACTTAATGAAAGTCAGCCAGGAAAGCCAACCACAGGGCCTGGTCTTTATATTTCAGTTGCAAACAGTCAGGGAGTCCAAGCTCCAGGAAAAGAAGATTGAAAACATTTAGTCTTTTAATTTTCTGTGGGTAGGTATCCTGATTCCTTCTCCCAAAAGAATGAAAGGATCTTTAACAATTGAGTTAAGGGCTTTCTTCTTGCCCTTTTGATGCTATATAGAAGGCCCTGACTTCCACGTTAGAAACACATTTTTCCTTGCTGCTCAGGTCTTTCCTAATGATCACTTATGACAAGGACATGACCATGAGATGATCACTCAGAAGAGATGGCCTAATGAGTTTACCTGAACAGCGTGGAGAGCACCAAGGGATCTGGGCTGAGGTGTCCGTCTCCTGTGAGGAGGGGCGGTAGCTCGGAGACCTTGGGGTGCTGGAAATCAATAAGGCGGTGGGTTGAATTCTTCTCAATGCTAAGCGGTACCCTTCAGCAGAAAACCTCCTGATAGGTACGTTTTAGGCCTGGTTTCCTGTGAAATGCAGCCACAGACCTGAGAGGTCTGACCTGAGGGCTGGCAGGACTTCCTCTTCTTAGGCTGGAGTGCAATACGTGAAACTTTCAGAGTCTGAAATCTTCCAAGCCAAAGGGTGTGTTTAAAGACACACGGTGTCCTTATGTGGCACTTCATAGTTATCAGAACACAATAAAAGGAACTGCTGGGCAGCACCCAAGCATGGAAGGTTGGTTTTGTGAGTCTTATTTTGTGAGTCTTACTTTACATACATAGTGGACATTATCTGTCTTGTAACTTAATTTTGCAATGGCTTCCTGAGACCTCCCCCCAGACACAAGGACCAGGTGTTGTGGAGAGAACCTGGGAACTAAAGGATAAATGCCTGCCTCTTATTCTTGCTGTGTTAATTATTAGCTATGGGATCTTGGACACTTTGAAGTTTATTTCTCAAGTAGTTTGAGTGATAATAATATTTGTATTTTAGAGACTTTTTTAAAAAATGAGGGATAATTGAGGATGATATTTCCTTCATTGAGGAAATGATATTTCCTCAGTTGTGATGGAAGGAAAGTAACATTGATATTTTAGAAATATTTTAATAAATAAACAAAATATTGTAAATAAAGGCATGCAACAATGTTTAGGCACATATTAGCTGTTTAATATATTTTCTTTCTGCCTTAATCTTGGTCCATTTAAGCTGATCTAGCCGAGTGCCTGTTTCCCATTCTGGGGATGTGATATTCTAGGTTTATATAAATTGATGTTGAATTCCATAACAAACTCCAACATTATTTACAATAAATTCAAAGGTAAAAGTTTGTATTTTCTTGGGTAAATAACTCTGGTTTTGACTTAACAGACACCCCAAGGAAAACACGAAAATAAGCACTCTTTGAATGCTAATTATGAGTCAGTTACATTGCTAAGCAACTTGCAAGCATTATCCTCCTTAATCTTACTAATAACTGTGTAAGGAACATATTTTAAATCCCATTTTGTAATTGTGAAAACTGAAGACTAGGGAGACTTAAGTAGTTTAACCACTTTATTAATTAGCTTTTGCTGCATTAGGAGCTTAAAGCAGTAACCATTTTATTTAGTTCATAATTGTGTGCGTCACTTGCTCACTGCTTTTGGTGTGCACCTGTATTAATTTTCTAGGGTTTTCATAACAAAGGACTGAGCCCTGAGTGACTAACAAAACAGAAGATTGAATTGTATTGTCTAATAGTCTGGCCTCTGGAAGTCTGAGATCAAGGTGTCGACCAGGTTGGATCCTCCTGTGGGCCGTGAGGAGAGGATCTGTTCCAGGCCTTTAACCCCGGCTTGTGGGTGTCTTTGTATCCTTGCTTTTGTGTTTACGTGGCATTCTCCCTGTGTTTGTGTCCAAATTTCCCCTTCTTAGCAGGACAGCAGTCACAGTGAATGATGGCTCACCCTAATTACCCAATTTTAACTTTATTACCTCTTTAAAGACCCTGTCTCCAAGTCAGAAGGCATTCTGAGGTATTGAGGGGTTAGGACTTTAACAAATGAATTTTAGCGGGGACGTGTTTGACCCATAACAAGACCTGATCATCTGGTCTGTGCTAGTGGTTGAGAGGCTGTTGGATGACCTACGATTATCACATTCATACATGTGTTGGTTGACAGTCACATCAGCCAGGTGCCTCTGTTCTCCTCTGCATATCTAACAGACCAGATTGGCCCATTTACATGGTGAGTTTGGGGCTCCAAGGGCAGTGGGAGAGGGGAAGCCCCAGCCACCAGCCTTTTCCAGGCCTTTGCTTGCATCCTAGTTGCCATGGTCCCACTGGCCAAAGCAAGTCACATGGCCAAGTTCAGAGTAAATGTGGGAGAAGATTATTCAAGGGGTGATTGAAGAAAAGTGAATTATTGTGGTATTTATGGGCAAATAATCTAAAATCCATGTTCACATCCAGTTGGTGGCCAGACTGCAATAAGAACCCAAGTCTAATGATATGAATATTCCTGCTTTTTACCGGGGAAGAATTGAAGACAGTTTGGTCCAATGAGAAAGTTGATAATAGTGTAGGTGATATTTATAGCTTTTTTTCTTGGAGTATCATTCATTAATTTATTGTCTGTTGAATATGTACCATGCATCAGGAGCTCTATTAGGTGCTGAAAAATACAACTAGGTAAGAGAGATACCTAATCCTTTGATGGAGTTTATAGCCTAGAAGAGGTGAAAATAAATGAATGGACTTCAGATATATATATAACTACAATTTGTGGTAAATGCAATGAATGGTGCCTGATCAGACATGTGTTGATTTAACAAATAGATATTCACATCCACTACCTACTACTGTCAGGCACTGGGCAAGTTGTGGGGATATAGAGGTGAAAAAAAACCCACAAAACTTGTCCCTACCTTCATGGAGTTTCGAATCTAATAGAATAGAGAGATATTGGACAAGAAATCAACCATCAAGGTGAGGTATTCAGAGATAGGAACAAAGAGGGCTCTGAAACAAATAAGAGGCACGTGTGCTCTACTCTGTGAATTCAGACCGGATTTCCTCTGGGGAGGTGACAGGAGAGCTGAGGTGTTGATAATAAGTAGAGATTTGCTGGACCAGAAATGGAGAAAAAAGGGGAGGGAAGAGGAGAGGAGGAAGGAAAGAAGAAACAAAAGAAGTCTTCTAAGAAAGAAGGAAGCAGCAAAGGGAAGAGGAGGGAGGGGAGAAGGGAAGGAGTAAAGGAGGTGTCCGGGAGCACATTCAAGGCCAAAGATATTGTCAGTCTGGATGTCTGGGTGGGAAAAACAGCGTAGCTCACTGGAGGAGCCTATATAGCGAAAGGTGGCTAGAATGGAGAGGGAGCAAGGAAGAGCGTGACATAAAAGCAGCAAGAGAGTCTCAGTCTCAGGCCAGCTGCAAGTTTCAATCTGCACGTTCTTGCTGCCTGTCCCACATTTCACAGTTAGAGGGACTGCCTTGCGTTCATCTTCTCTTTGGGCGATAAATCATTTTGTTTTCATTGCTTCACGAGTTCTTGCCTCTCATCCCCCATTTCCCTCTTGCATAGTTTATTGGGTTCATGGACCCTGAGTCGTAATAAGAAGTATAAATCCAGAGAAGTTTGGGTTTTGCCAACCAGGTTACAGTTATCCAGATGTATCACACAGTGGCTGCCTAGATCTGGGCAAGGAATTTGAGCGTTCTGGGCACCTTATGTAACTTGAGGATGGTAATACTTACTTGGAAGAGTGGCTCAGGATAAAATTGCTTACCTCCTGCAACAGGCTAGTGTGTGCCTGGCTATAATTAGCATGAGCCCCCTTGGCTTTTGTTGGGCCTGTCTCACAGTGCCACTAAAGCATAGCATGGAACCACCAGAAATACTCAGTTGTGGATAAGTGATTTAATAGGGGATGTGCAATGTGTGTAGAGCTGAATCTGTGGTCAAATGGGATATTTCTGAGTCAGTGCTTGACCTAGTGATTCTGTCAAGTTTTCACTTTCTGGATAATCTACTCAAGCATGAAACTCATGGGTAGATCATGTGGAAGAAATACAGGGAGAAACAAACAAACAAACAAGGGGAAATAAACCCAAACAGGACTTTTAAGGTCAGTCATATTCAAGGAGGACCATGGTGCCTGGATGACTGGGAAAGAGCTTTTCCTGGCTCTTGCATGGCCTGCTGGGAGGCTAATTTGCAAGGCTGTCAGGTTTTGGAGTTACACTGGCTTAGGTCAAATCCCACCCAGTTACACTAATTGGACAAATGTAGATGAGTTTTATAACCTGACTGATTCTCCCCTGTTTCCCCTTTAAAAAGAGGTATAATACTACTAACCTCCTGGCATCGTTAATGCATGAAATGATAAAATTCTCTTGCAAATACAAGCAGGTAAGAATATATGGGCATAACACATCTGTGAACAACCTGAAATCTATTCAAACTGAAGATGTTGAAAAAGTTTTTAAGCTTCGGCTATGCATTTAGTGCACATGAGAAGAAACTGACATTTTTATCTATGTTTTAAATATCATTTTATTATTTTAACCTTTTAATTTTGAAACAATTATAGACTCACAAGAAAAAAAAAAGTACAGAAAGGCCCCATGTAGTACCTATCACCCAGTTTCCCCCTGAGAAACAGATTTCTTATGAATAAACATTTTGTGCAGAAACAGATTTGATTCTTAATTCACTTCCGCTTTCTAAAATTGAGGCAATGTGCTGGGGGAAAAATAAAAGATGGCAAAACCTTACCTAACCTTTCCATTTTCTCGCTGTTTTTGCTATCTAAGTTTTCTTTTCCTTTCTTTCTTTCTTTTATTTTTTTTTCTGCGGGGGCGACGAGGTCTTACTCTGTCACCCAGACTGGAGTGCAGTGATGTTATCATAGGTCACTGCAGCCTTGAACTCCTGGGCTCAAGTGGTTCTCCTGCGTCAGCCCCCTGAATAGTTGGGACCACAGGCACACAACACTGCACCAGGCTAACTCTTTCTTTAGTTTTGTAGAGATGGGATCTCCCTATGTTGACTAGACTGGTCTCAGACTCCTGGTCTCAAGCAATCCTCCCACTAGGCCTCCCAAAGTGCTGGGGTTACAGGTGTAAGCCACTACACCCTGTCCTTTTTTGAAATGTTTCCAACAAGACAAATTAAAATGAAGAAAGAAGTCCCTGGTTTTGGGGAAACACCTGACACCATTCAATGTTTGGTTTCATCCTTTCAGCTGGTAATGACTGCCAAGTTCAGGCTCCTATCAGACAGCTGGTCTCAGGCTGGTATCAAGGCCTGGGATAACACCTTGCAACTTACACAAACATACGCCCTCAAAACACAAAAGAGAACTACTGAACACAATCGAAGAAGGGTGTGTTGTTTGTTTTAAAAATTCCTAGTTCAGAGTGCTATCTCTTGCAATGGATCAAAACCCATGCATTTTTTTTTTTTTTTTTTTTTTTTTACAAATTTTATTAGTGGAAACCTGTGTTAATTAGTGCCAGCATCTCTGATTTATTACAGTTTAGCACCTGTTTACATTGCTGCCTCAGGCAGTTTGACTCCAGGCCCTTGAGAGGAGCTCAGCTCACACTAATTGCTGTTCCCTTCTCATCTCATAGCCTGTCTCCTTCAGGACACGGGCGATGAGTCTCCCCCCAATTAGCTCTGATTTCTTTTTCACAACGTGCTAAAACTTTTGAAAGGGGAATCTCCATGTGAGCTGAAGTCATGTCCTCTGCTGGATTTCAGACGTGCTGAATTTAAACTGCCACGGTCTATGGCATGCGTTAGACAATTTTCATGGCTGCTAAGAAATAAAACTCCCGGGTCCACACCTCAGTAAATAAACACAGTTGTCATCCAAACACATCTGGTCAAGTCTGGGAACTATGTTGGGTGGGGGTGTTCCTACTTTACTCTCTCCAGCAAGGCCCTGCTTCCTGGCCCAACCACCCCGACTAAAGCATCCCATAGGATAGAAGAACCCAACATGGGTAAATCCAGGGCTCAGTATAAGAGCTCATTGGTCAGAGACGAAGGGGCATTTTAAGGATAACGTGGTTTCTGACTCTGTATTTATTTCCTAGCCTCCTTTTGTTGCATTCATAGCTAAGTTCTTTGGAAACCACAGAAGCAGAGGTGGTACGTGAATGTAGAAAGAGCTCTTTTTGAAAATCTCTACCTTGGTTTCTTTTACCTCTCCCAGTTCTTCTTTAAAAAATGATAGAAGTTTATCAATTAATAAATGTCCATTAATTACAAATTCATTGCTGAGTTCACACTACTTTTCCCCAGAAGGACCTCATGAGGCTAACATTAATTAAGACCTCAATATATACTATAATTGTGCTAAGCACTTTGCATAAATGCATAATTTAATCATTACAATAATGATTGTGTTGGTATCATTATTGCTGTTATACCTTTGACCATACAAGTCTTAGATTCACCAAGTTCTCACAACACTGGTGAGAGGTGCATTCATGCCCCACTGTCTCCATGAGTCCCCTTTAAGTGCCACAAAGGCTCTCAGAACTTTGGTAGCTCTGTCCCACTGAGGCCATGGGAGCAGGTAGAGGCACAGGCTACTATACCTGGTGAAATGCCAGTAATAAACAAACACGTAAGAGAAAGTGCAGGGCAACACAAGAATGAAACAGGATAATAGAATGAAGAGTGTGGGGTGGGAACTTTACATATGGAGGTCTGAGTCTGCATCTCTGCAGAGGTGAGGTTTGAGCTGAAGTCTAAGTGATGAGAAAGACCCAGCCAAGTGAAGCTCTGGAGGGGAGAGATTTCCAAGTAGAGGAAACACATGAGAAGTTCCAAGGGAAGAATTAGCTTTGTGGGTATAATACGTATTAATAGGTATTGGGGTATTCATATGTATATATATCAATGTGTATTGGGGTATACATAATATATATAATATGGGGGTATAATATATATTAATAAATTATAAGCTCCTTGAGGGTGGCCACAGTTATTTCTCATCTTGGAATTCATTGCAATACTAAGGACCCACCTTGCATCACCCAGCAATAGTTGAAATGATGACAGTCTCAACCTCACGTTTTCAAATGAGACGGTGGAGTCCTAACTAGGTGAAGTGACTGGTCACCAAGGTGAGTAGGGGGAAGAACCAAGACAGAGAACTAAGTTCTAAATCTTTTCCAGCTCAGCATAGCTATGTTTCTTAATTCTACATGTAAATGGCATCCATTGCTAGCAATTTATCTTGAGCAGAGCCTTGTTTAGACAAATCTGGCTGGGAGTGTGACATTATCTATAACAGCAACAAAAAAATCTGCTTTGGGTTATTTGCCAAATACTTTTCCCCAAGGTTAAAAACACTGTAGTAATTTTAAACCATGCTGGCAAAATTATTCCCTCTCTGTGCAGGGGCTAAATTGTTACGAGGGTCTCCAAATTGGCAGGACAAAGGGCCCCACACCATCTGTCCTCAGATTGGTTGAATTTAGGTCTTGAAGCAAGAATCAGATTAAGAAAGAAAGAAAATAGCACGAAACACCGCCAGGGAACCTCTTGATGAGTTTTGTGTTAGTACACGTGATTATCAATCTATGGGTGGGACAAGCAGATTCCTAGAATAGAAGATAAGAGAAATGAAGCCAATTTCAACACTTAAAATAACATTAGATCTTTGACTTTTTTACTGCGACAGGACTTTTCAACTTTCTTATTATCTCTCCCTGCCTCTGTCTTTGTAAATGTTTTTTCTTTTCTTTTCTTTTCTAGAAAGAATGAGAAACGGACCAGAATGACTTTCCTCTCTTTAAGGCAAGTAGAAATAATAATAGCTGGTATAAATAGAGTAACTGACACTTTTCCAACATTTTCCTGTACTTTGTTTTCCTTCATTTGAAGTGTAGTCTAAATGTATGAACTCCTCAGCATTATTTTTTGAGATACAAAGAGGTTAGGTTCCAAGCCTTGCCTGGATCCTACAGCTCGTAAACTACTGGGCAAGGACAAGCTCAGATCTTTAACCCTCAGATCACTTGCCCTTGCCAGTATTTTAACAGAGATACAGTAAAGTCGAAAGCGAGGGCTGCATTCACAGGCAGCGGTTAGTGATCCCGTGACTCAGGTTCTAAGCCTGGACTTCTTTGCACAGCTTCATGGTCTCCTTGAACGCGAACACTCTGAGACTGGGGTTTTGAGTAGCAGCGTGGCCGCCTAATGATCAGATCCACACATGGAAAATTCACAATATATTTTATGACAGACTGAGACCCTAAGAAGGAGATTATACAAATGCAAAATGTGGAGGAAATAATTCTAAGGCACAATAATGAGAAAACAAGGAAACCTTTTCAAAATGCGTGCTACGCGAGGGTGGGGTTTTGTCTCACTTGAAATCTAACGCGTAGAATATTCTCAGCCACACAGTAGGTACTCAGTGAATATTAATAAAGGAATGATAAAGCTTCGATGGGGCTTGGGATTTATCTGCATTGTTCATGCTCCCCTCCCAGCATCTGCAAGAGCACTCGCTCAGCATTGTAGATTAGCAGATGGAAAAGAGGAAAAGAAAGGGTTAAACAGACTTCCCAATTTATGCCATATAATTTGACCATTAAGCCAAATGGGTCCATACTAAGTCTTAGATCAAAGTATGGCTCCTGTATTGAGAGACTATCTTATGTGGATTGAGCATGTATGCGGCTCAATCTGGGGACATAATTTTCACCATAGACTGGTTAGTGTGTATGTAACACACTTCAGCTGGGGAAGAAGCACTGATTCCGGGCCATTCGGGAACCAGCCGGACTTGCAAGATAGCTGTTTTATTTGGTTATCCCTGAGCCTGGTATAAGGAGCCTGGTAACAATGGATGTAAAAGGGATTCGTAGGTGTAAAACAATGTGAAGTGATTCTGATGTTGCTGATGGGAGGAAAGACTCAGGAGCAAAGTTGGTTATCATTACAGACTGTATTTGCTCAGCGATATTTTGGTTTTGGGGCCTGTTCTGGGTTGCGTTGCCTCTCTCAGAGAAATGTGTTGGGAGTCCTAACTCCTAGTTACATTACAGTGTAACCTTATTTGGGAAAAGGGTCTTTGCAGAAGTAATCAAGTTAAGATGAAGTCACTTGGGTAGTCCTTAGCCAAGATAACTGGCACCCTTAAAAAAGAGGGAAAGCTGCACAGAAAAGAGAACTTCATTTGAAGAAACAGAGACACGCAGGGAGAAGACAGTCATGGGAAGACAGAGGCAGATATTGGAGATATGTGGCCACAAGCCAAGGAATGCCTAGGGCTGCCAGAAGCTGAAAGGGGCAAGGAAGGATCCTCCCCTAGATGCTTCAGAGGGAGCACGGCCCTGTCCACACCTTGATTTAGGACTCTGGCCTCCAGAACCCTGAGAGGACTCACTTCTGTTGTTGTAAACCACCCAGTTGGTGGCACTTGTTCCAGCAGCCCTAAGTGCTTGATACAGAGCCATACGTTTATAACTCTGATGCATCAGTGCTTTGAAAATTCCTATAGAAAAACAACATTTAGGCCTAAAGAGTACACATTTTTAGTTCCCTGTCCCTTTTAATCCTCAGTGAAACCATTGTTTTAAATAAATGTTATCTCAAATTAAGGATCTGAGATTTCTTAGGGATGCATGTGGACCGTAACCATGTGCTGCAGAGTGAGGAGATCGCAGTTTGAAGCCATTTTGCAGCTCCAGTGGCCAGAAATCCTAGGAATAGCAGCTGTAATTTGTTTAAATAGCACTTGAGATAGTGCAGTCAAATATTCTAGGCTTTTCAACAAAAAGGCTGTCATATCTTCTGGAGATGGTGTACCAGCTTCTTTAGCGTTTGTTATTGGTGGTGGTAGAGGCGAGGGAACCATTCCTAGGCCCTGTCCCTAAATCACCCTCGAGGATCCTACAATTGCCACATCAGTCTTTTCAGCAGCAGAAGCACCAATGACATAAGTACAGGCAAATATACTGCCTCTTTTGCTGATTCCTACCAGATTCCCAAATTCTATTTAATGTCCACCTTACCAGGTGGGATCAGGTGTGGGCCTTCAGCTTATCATTCATGCCTTTAGACACCTTGAGCCTGAAGGTAAGGAACAAGGGGACTCACAGTGGCTGGGCATCTGTTTAGACCCAGGAACTGTGCAAGTATAGTCAGGCACTGCATAGGGATGTTTTGGTCAATGATGGACTGTATACACAACGAAGGTCCTACAAGGTTATAACACCATAATTTTACTGAACCTTTCTCACATTGGATAAGTTTAGATACACAAATACTATTATGTTGTAATTTCCTACCATATCCAGTGCAGTAACATGCTGTACAGTTTTGCAGCCTAGGAACAATAAACTATACCATATAATCTAGCTGTTGTAGGAGGCTATTCTTTCCTAGGTTTGTGTAAGTACACTCTACAATGTTTACACAACTATGAAATCAACTAACGACGCATTTCTTAGAACTTCCTGAGTCATTTAGTGATTCATGACTGTATTATGTTATGGTGGTATACTACCATCATTTCTCAGAGTGGGCATGATTTCCATTTAAAAAGAAGGAGATCATGTAGCATTTGTCCTTCTGTGCCTGGCTTATTTCACTTAGCATAATGTTCTCTAGCTTCACCCATGTTGTTGCAAAGACAGAATGTTCTTTTCCAATGCTAAATAGTGTTCCATTTATCCATTTATCTGTTGATGGGCAGTTAGGTTATTTCCATATCTTGCCTACTGTGAATAATTCTGCAATGAACTCACGGAAGTAGAGAGTGGAATGGTGATTGCCAGAGGCCTGGCAAGGATGAAGGAGTGGACTGGGAAAGGGGAGATAGCGATCACAGGATACAAAGTTTCAGTTAGACAGAAGGAGTCAGTTCTAGTAAGCATGAGAGCTATAGCTAAGAGTAACGTATGTTTCAAAATTGCTAACAGAATACATTCTAAATGTTTCCATCACAAAGAAAGGATAAGTATGTGAGTTGATGGATTTCTTAATTTGCATGATTTAATCATTCCACAATGTATACGTGTGCCATAACCTCACATTATACCCCTTAAATATATGGACAATTATTTAATTGAAACATTATTTCTCAATGTATTATTTAATTGACAATTATTATTTGTTAACTAAAAAAAAATGAATAAAAGGAAGGAGATTGAAGCTGTGAAAACTTGAATGTTTTAAAATCAGAAAGCAGCTGGGTCTGTGCTTTAACTAGCTCATACCTGGCCAACTCCAAGCCCTTCCATGCTTCTCCTTCTCTCTCAAGCTAAACTCAGTGGCCTGCTCTGTGCCTGCTTCTCTTTAAGCCTGTCCTGGCCTGTCAGGGCCGCCCAGATCTTATGATAACAAAGGTGAGAGATGAGAAGGGGGTCATATTCTCGGAGTTTGAGTCATATTCTCGGAGTTTGCTTCCGTATCCCCACAGCCTGGTCAAGGCCAGCTTCCAAGTACATGGTGTACCAGCCTATTTTGTACAAAACAGAGGTAAGCATAATGAAGACTGAAGAGGAGAGGCATTTCTAGCTCAGAGTTTCATTTAGTTTCATCTATTACCCCTACAGAGTGTTGCATTCCCCTGCTTTGTCTTTGAGAATCTCATCTTGTCCTCGTTCACAATTAACAATTAGCGCATTTTTTTTTTTTAAGATAGGGTCTTGCTCTGTTGCCCAGGCTGGAGTGCAATGGTGTGATCTCAGCTCACTGCAGCCTCTGCCTCCTGGGTTCAAGGAACTCTCCTGCCTTAGCCTCCCCAGTAGCTGGGATTACAGGTGCCCACCATCCTGCCTGGTTAATTTGTTAATTTTTAGTAGAGATGAGTTTCACCCTGTTGGCCAGGCTGGTCTCAAACTCCTGACCTCAGGTGATCCACCCACCTCGGCCTCCCAAAATGTTAGGATTATAGGCGTGAGTCACTGCGCCCAGCCTAGAGCCTGAGGACGAGGCGGAGCCTGGGATCTGTATCAGATGGATCTCGTGTGCTACCACAGGTCTTTTTTGACCTTGCTGTTCTTTGGTCCTAGGCCATCTGTGTAGACCCAGCTCTGGCTACAGTCACGCTCAACACGGGCTTCATCAGCCCCCTTTGCTGCATCTGCTCCGTGTCTACTTCGCAGCCTGCCAGCACCCAGCCTGATGTCTAAGCCTTGAGCTTCCTGCTGCAGCACAGAGCAACCCAATTGCTGCTGAGACACGAGATACTTTCGGGCTTGCTTGAGCCCATTCATGAACCACCTGGTAGTCTAGGGGAGCTGAAACTCCGTGGGTTTTAACTTTAACACTGGAAGATGTAAGCTGGCAAATAAACTCCTTGCCCTTTTGTCCTCCAGAGAAACTCCTCAGGACACAGTGGCCTGTAAAGGCCATAGAAGAAGAGCACCACAAGAAAGTGAGATGGAGCAACTCCTTGGGCACGATACAAAGCACTCAATAGCCGAACATCTTCTCCTTGTGTTGGTTCTCCCTCCCAGCCTGCCGGTTTCCCATTTGCCCTCATTCCAGCCTCCCTAGGATTGCCTTCTCAAATAAAGTAGTCAATCGTAAATGCTTTAGGTTCTGTTTTCTGGGAAACCCAGGTCAAGACAAGCTCCCTCTAAGATTGAGTTTACAGTGTTCTCTCCGGATCAATCAGGATATTTGTAAAAATGCAACTTCCAGGGCCCTTCCCCAGACCAACGATTAAAATCTCTGGATTTCGCGCATAGAACTGTGCATTCTAAACAAATTCTCCTGGTGATTCTTATGCATATTAGTCTGAGAACCTGAAGTCTAGTCTAGACTGAGGAAGAGGGCAGGGCATATAATCAATGTTTGGTTTCCTATTTCTTGGAACAATTGAAAGATCTCCAGCTATGACTAGTAAAACCAACTGTCACCCCTCAACGTTTCTACATTTTCTGCCACAGATGAATGGTTCCAGACACACATGATTGCAAAAGAAATATTAAAATCCCTTCATAAAAGTCAGTTGTGCACCTGGACTCAGGGTTACCATGGAGATTCAAGGCAGCAATCTCACTGGCGCTGGCCCCATGCCTTTTCCCACCCCAAAGTTACCCATGAGGAATTCCTGAGTTTTACTGTGATTCATTTAACATCCGGAGCTCAGAGACACGAATAGTTGAGCAGGCAGGGGCTTCTTGAGAACTAAGGCAATGTTAGAAGAGCCTGCATGACTACCATAATGAGGAAGACTCTGCTGGAGCTGGAGTCAGGGTCTCCAGGAAATTCCAGTCCATCATCTCTCTTGGTGAGCAAAAGAAGCCACTGGTGGTCTTTGCAAGTATAAGTGCAATGAAAACAAGATTATGGCGATGGATGACAGTGTGAGAGAGAAAAGAATGATCACTTCTTCCCCCTCTCCAAATAATTCATTCTCTAAGTTCAGCAGTCCAACAAGAATGGCTTCTTATGCCAGAGTATATTCTTCCTGTACTTAGGCGGGCCACTGGGTGTGCAGAGAATAAATTTGCTTTTAGTTTTCTCTCTGCTAGCTCCTCCTTGGTGAAGCTGCCTAGTGGTTCCCAAACCTAAATTGGCTCTTCATTCTCCTGGGAACATTGAACTGTACCCAATCCTTCTAAATTTTGATCTACTCATTTGAACAACGGCCACCTTGCCTTTGCTTTTTTGAATTGTGAGAATAAAACACAATTTTATAGGCTTATTATAAAAGAATCATGATATATAATATGAATTCAAGAAATTGTAGATACTAATCCTCATCCTCTCCATCATTATGATCATCGAACAGAACCATGAAGACCAGAAAAGGGTGTATGTCTAAGGAAGTGCTACTATTTTGTGTTAATTTCCGTAACATAAGTAGGTGTGTGGGGGTAAAAGCTGCAATAAGCAGATTGTAGTTCAGAGTTAAGACCTTTATGAGAGGTGAACATCCATGAACTATTAACTCAGGAGGTGGTTTGTAAATTCCTTGTCTAGTTATACGTCTGCAAATTGGAAGGCCCTGGTGGTGAGAACAGTGTCATTGGTGGTGGTGATTTTATACTAGATAACATTAAAGACAGTTTCCAAACTAGCAATTATAGGGTTTTATTAAACATTATTCTGAATACATTTATAAACACGGTTAAATTTATAGGGACACTCTGAGGGCAAGGTCCATACTGCAGTTGAATCTTTGACCCTTGTACCTGGTGAAATACCCATGCCATTATTATGCCCTTAGTAAATGTTAATTGCTAAGTAAATACGTAAATACATAAATGGGTGACTAATGGAATAATAAAATGTGACAATATGTATAAGACAGGTTTGTTCATATTTCCAAACATCTGTGAAGCTAATTTTGTTCTTGGTGCTCTCTGCTTTTTTCTTCCATACTCAGATCCACCTGTCCCTTCTGTGTCTTGACAGAGCTCCTTCCAAATTTCTCATATTTCTCAGATAATTTCACCTCCTAACCAAAATCTGCAAGGAAAGGTCAGGGAGCATCTTTTAACTTAAGTAGTGAAAGCACTCTTGTGAACCCTAATTGCGGCAGTTAGTTTTATGTGTCAACTTGACTGGGCCATGAGGTGCCCAGACATTGGGCCAAACTATTCTGGGTGTGACTGTGCCGGTGCTTCTGAATGAGATTAACATTTGAGCGAGTAAAGCAGATTGCCCTCCCTAGTGCAGGTGGGTAGGTCTCATCCAATCGACTGAACACCTAAATAGAACAAAATGGCTGAGTAGGAGGGAACTCTTTTTGTCATGGCAGCTTGAGTGGGGACATTGGTCTTTCCCCGCCTTCAGACTCAGACTTAAACATTAAATCTTTCTTGATCTCAAGGGTGCCAGCTTTTGAACTAGCACTTACACCATTGGCTTTCCCAGTTTTCATGCCTTTGAACACACGCTGGAGCTACACGTCGGCTTTCCTGGGTCTCTAGCTTGCTGATGGTAGATTCTGGAACTTTTTCAACCTCCATGATTGTATGAGCCAATTCCTTACCTTTCTTTCTCTCTCTCTCTGTCTCTTAAACACACACACACACACACACATGCACAGTCATACTTCCTATTTGTGAGAATTGGATATAAAAACCCATGGATGTTCAAGTCCCTTACATAAAATGACCTAGTATTTGTATATAACCTATGTACATCTTCTCTCTCTCTCTCTCTATATATATATATGTGTGTGATAAGTGTGTGTGTGTGTATATATAAAATATATATATTTTTGAGATGGTTTTGCTCTTTTTGCCCAGGCTGGAGTGCAGTGGCACCATGTCAGCTCACTGAAACCTCCGCCTCCTGGGTTCAAGCAATTCTCCTTCCTCAGCCTCCCAAGTAGCTGGGTTTACAGGTGCCTGCTACCATGCCCTGCTAATTTTTTATTTTTTTAGTAGGGACAGGGTTTCACCATGTAGGCCAGGCTGCTCTCAAACTCCTGACCTCAGATGATCCACCCACCTCAGTCTCATAAAGTGCTAGGATTACAGGCATAAGCCACTGTGCCCCAACCCTCTATATATTTTTAAATAAGCTCTAGATTACTTACAATACTTAATACAATGTCAATTCTATGTACATAGTTGTTATACTGTATTTTTATTTGTATTATTTTTCATCATTGTATTGTTATTTTCCTCTAATATTTTTTAATCTGTGGTTGGTTAAAACTTGTGGATATAAAGGACTGACTGTGTGTGCATATGTGTGTGTGTATCTTCTATTGGCTTTGTTTGTGTGGAGAACCCTAACATACTCACAAAGTTTTTGCATTTCAATAGATATCAGAGAAGAAACAGGTTTCACAAAGGAAAGAATGGCTAGCCTTGGAATAAGGCATAATGAGATGAAGAAGATGCTGACTTTGGGGGTAAAGAAACTGAGAATTACAATTATGATAAATGAGATAGGCTACATAGTATATCCAATATCAGAATTATTCAGTAAATGCTTTGGGATTGATATGATTAGTTTACAAGAAACTGAAGGTCACTGTGGTTACAACAATAGCTAGCAGGTGGAACCTGAACCTTGGAAACAAAGCCTGTCTAACTCCAAAGCCAAATATATATCCAGGCTGACTTTACAGAGATCTTGGAATTATTTATTATTTTGCAAGACAGACTTAGGTGGGTTGCTATTATACATTCACAGGGATTCACAGTTTCCAAAAATCTTTACCTCATTCAAATCTCAGAACCCAACCTGTGATGCAGGTGACATTTAGAATTTTACAGATAAGGCAGATTAGGAAACTTAAAACATAGAAAAGAGAAGGATTTCTGAGTCCTGCAGCTCGAATGCAGTGGTCATGCTGGAGCTCAGGCCTCAGGACTCAAAGCCATGTGACCCTTTATTTGGTGCAGGTGGGTCGTAAAGGAGTTTCCGCTCTTCTGTTAAAGCTGGTAAGGCAACAAGCATGGTGGGGAAAATTACCTACAAAAATCCCTACGTCTTTCATACAGTAAAAGAAATATGGTTTTGTGTAAACAATGGCAAACTGATACACAAGTGCCACTGTGAAATGACAATATTGATTGTATATATGTATATCTTATATATGTACAAAATGATGCACATATAATTACACAGACGTTTTGTATTCGAAAATAAAATTAGTCAACTGTTTTACTGCTTTAAACATTTCAGCAAATTATTACGACTAAATTGCTGGAAAATCGTGATCACCGTCTGCACCTGTAAAAGCTTTTACCAGCTCTCTAACTTTTGCTTAGTCAAAATTTCTCTGAGCCCTCAACTCCTTCTTCCAATTCTTCCATAAAGATGTCCATGGAGCTATCACCATCCAACCTTCCCAGCCACGAATGAGATATAGCTGTTTCATTAGTTTGTCAATATTTTGACAAGGAAATGCTTACACTCATGCTACAGATTTTGCAAGCAGACATTGTCAATTTCAGGCTTGGTTGCATCTATTGCCTGTGAATGTGAAATAAAAACTCCCCCTTAAAAGTATTATCTTCCTTGCCTCTCAGCCAGTGTGGTTGAAGGTGCTCCATAAAGCATGTGTCCTAACCCTGCTGTATCAGACTGTGTGTGTGAGAACATGGTGGAAAACCAGCACTATTTGCTGCTACTGCAAACCTTTACTGAACTCCTAGCCCTTGCCATGTCCTGTGCTAGATGCTGGGAGGAAAAATGAAACATGGTCCCTGTTCTCAAGAGCCTATTGTGCTGTGAGATACTGAAAAGAAACAGGCAAGTTGTTTGGTGAATGGAAGTGTAGAGACATGCATAAGGAACTGGGAATGAACCTGACAATATGCGGGAGTTGATACTAAGAAACACTCAGATAGTGCTTGCCACACGCCACCATAGAAAAGGCTTCACGTTTATTAGCTCATTTGATCCTTACAATTACTCTGTGAGGTAGATTGGATGATCCCCATTTACAGATGGGAAAACTGAGGCACAGAAAGGTGAGGTGACATGGGGTCACCAAACAAGTACAAGTACATCTGCTTAAAGTGAAATCCAGGTAGACGGGCTCCGGAGTTCATACTCTTAAGAGGAATCCCGCACCGTCTCAGTAGCAGTCAGTGGGAAGTGGGCAGCACATTCCATGCAGAGAGAGCTACCTATTCAGAGGCAAAGGCACTGAGAAGGCATGGCAGGGGTGCAGATTTTCCACTTGGCACATAGGTGTGAAGACATGAGAACCAAGAGGTGAGGCTAGACAGGTCAGCATATTTACCGTGCTCCTTGCATGTAAAGACGTCCCTAGTTTATTCTGAAGACAGTGAGAAGCCATTGAAGACGTTTTATATACAGGAATGGCATGATTTGTGGATAAAGACCTGAAGCAAGGAAGGAAACAAGCTGAGAGGCTCTCACAGGTGTCCAGATACTAAGGGGAGAAAGGACATTGCAGACAGGAAAAACACTCAGCCTAAGATGGACTGGGAAATAGGCACAAAGTAGACTTGAAAACAATGAGCCATGAAAGTGAAGAAGAGGAGGGTGCTGAGGACTATGGCCAGTTTAGATGGGCTGGAGGAAACACCTAAGATCAAGCAGGGAGGAGGAAGTTAGTCAGTCCTAGTTTGGATATTTAGGACTGGAGCTACTTAGGAGATCTGCCGAGAATGATGCATGCACATCACAGGATGGATAGAGATAGAAGTGCTGACAGGCAGCAAATCTGGGTAGAAGCACTAACTAAGAGCATCTTACAGCTGTGCTTATAGAATAGTGACATGTATAATTGACTATTTCTGAGGAAAGAGCGTTCTGGAGGAGGTAGTGGTAAAGCCTAAGTCCTCCAGATGCCATTTTCTTGCACTACCATTTCTTGGATAGGGGTCTGGAATTCTGTCTCTAGTAAGGCTTACTCCTCAGTTGTAGGAGTTATCAGCCTTACACCTAGAATAGTGCCTGGAACTTACAAGTGCTTATTAAACAAGTAAAATAAGCAGATGGACCCCCATTGAGATAAGAGCTGCACTTCTCCTTCTCACTTGATTTATGCTGGTCTTGGGTAGAAGAACAGAGGGAAAAGTCTGAAGAGCCAGCATCTTAGAAACGGCCAAGATGACTGTGAGAAGGACCACTAAGAGACCAAGAGGAACTCCAGTGGAAGTGTATATCATATGAGATGCATTTCTTTATGGAGGTGGCATCAACAGGGCGGCATTCAGCGCAGAGGATGATTAAGTTAAAAATAAAAACTGATCAATTAGATGTAGTATGCTCCTCAAGGATGAGAGTAGGCATGGGGGGCTTTGTGGGATTGTTAGTGATAACAGTCTAAATGTCTAAGTTTTAGACCTGTTGGGTTCAGCTTTGAACCTGGAGTCGCAGGTACTAACTACACTGTTCATCCAGATGCCAGGAATGGGCTACTTTTTGTTTAAGTGACTCAACAACCCTTTGTTGAGTACATAATATGTGACCAATACTGAGTCCACTGGTAGGAGAAACAGCACAAAACACATTTCTCAGGAGAAACACGTTTTGGGCTTTCTTTAATGTCTAGGCACGACTTGCCCGTGCCCCCTGCTATGTGCTCCTGGGTTTCTTGTCTCAAAGCCATTTGCAGGATTCTGCATTCCTTAGTATAACTGAGCGGTACAGAAACTGTCTCACTGTAAGCTCTAGAGAGCAGAAACTTTTCTGGGCCGATACAGTCATGTGTTACTTAATAAGGGGGATATGTTCTGAGAAATGTGTCATTAGGCGATTTTGTAGTTATGCAAATATCATGAAGTTCACATAGACAAACCTAGGTGGTATAGCCTACTGCACACCTAGGCTATATAGTATAGCCTATCGCTCCTCGGCTACAAATATGTATAGCATGTTACCATACTGAACACTGGAGGCGATTGTAACACAATGGTAAGTATTTTTGTATCTGAACATATTTAAACACAGAAAAGGTACAGTAAAAATACACTATTATAATCTTATGGAACCACTGTTACATATGCAGTCTTGTTGACCAAAATGTCACGTGGGGCATGGCATATTTCATTATATCCTGAGCACCTGTCACATAAACACAGACAGAATAATAATCACAGTTTCAGTAAGTGCTATGAAGAAATAGTACAATATTCTTTGAGAGTGTGTGGCGGTGGAGGGGATCTTATTTAAAATAAGGGGTTGGCCAGGGAAAACCTCTCTGATAAAGTAATAATTTGAGATTTGCAAGAATGATAAGTAGCTGAAGAAGGGAGGAAAAAAGAACATTCTAGGGAGAGAAAGAAAGAGAGGAGAGAGAGAAAGAGAGAGAGCGAGAGAGATCCCAAGTAGTTGCAATCCATCTTCCTCATGTCAAATAGTGGTTTCCTTTAAGCTTCTGTAAAATGCCATTTCAGGAAATTACGTTTTCTGCTTTGCAAAAGGGCTCATGTAAAAGAGCTCTTTTGTTGTCACTGGCGTTAAAAATAAACTCAGGATAAAATAACTTAGAATCATTTTGATTTTCATTCTTGATATTTTTTATAGGAAACAATGGAACTGCAAACTCAATTTTTCTTTTGCCATTTGAAAAATACTTTTGTTTTTTTCTTGCTGGCTGATGCCAGCTCCCTACTCTGAACCCCTGGGGATGCTGCAGGCTCCAGACTCCTTCCCTCCCTCCACTTTGATCAACCATATGCTGCAGTAGGTCCCTGTGTGCTCCTCTAGGTTGGGCAGGGTGGAGCTGCCGAGACAACACACAGCCTCTAGGCCCAGGACATGACAGCTCTGCCCAAAGCAGCTGGTGCTGATAGAGTCTTTGTGCCCACAGGGTCAAGGCCTGTGCCTTTGCCCTGTGCACAAGAACCTGTGCCAAACATACCAGGCAGTCTACTTCCTGGCTGTGGAATCAGGGAGTAGTTAACACACCTCTGAAGCTCAGAGCCCTGAACTTGGAGCAATAAATGACACAATTTTATAAAGTGTCTGGTGAAATACCTGGCACCCAATAGGTTTGCAGCACGTTAATCAAAGCAGACTTAGTTCCTGTTGGCTTGACCTCTTCCTCTCTTAAATTCAGTCCTAAATGTGTCCAGTGGTACCAGTGTGGTCAATTTGGCATCTGAGTGCTGAGAGGCCAGGATGGCATGGCCCAAGTGTGGGGTGTGGGTGCAGGGGAAGTACCTTCATTAGGTACTTCCTTATTAAGCAAAAAAGGTAAGGGTAGTTTTTGAAGTAGGCATCAGTAAAGAACTAGAAGAGAGTAGGAAGAATTTATCTGAGGCCTCATTACCAACATTTACACATAAGCTTATGTAAAACTCTCTTTGGCAACTACCAGTAATAATGGGGTGGAAGGAATGGAGTCTGAAGGCTGCATTCCTTCTGCAGTAAGTGGAGAGAAAGAGGAAACAAAATAACATGTTTATGCTGTTAGAACCCATTTGTCTTCACCAATTGGTGTGACCTTGGGAAACACTGGCTACACTTAGATGTTATTATTATTTTTTGGTGGTATAACAAATTGCCAAAATCACAGTGGCTTAAACAACATAGTTTTAAAAATCTTGTATTTCTGAAGGCCAGAATTCCAGAATGAGTCTCACTGGGCTAAAACCCAGGTGGAAGCAGTGCTGTGTTTCCTTTTTGCGGTTCTAGGGGCCAATTCCTTTCCTTGCTTTCTCCAACTTCTAGAGGCTGCCCTTGTTCCTTGTCTCACGGCCTCATCCTTTATCTTCAAATCCCACTGTGTCGGGCTGAACCTTTCTCATGTCGTATCACTCTCACCCTCTCTTCCGTTTTCCTCTTCCACATTTAAGGACCCTTGAGATTGTACTGGACTTGCTCAGACAAGCCAGGATAATTTCTCAATCTTAAGGTCAGTTGATTAGCACCCTGAAATCCATCTGCAACCTTAATTCTCTTTTGTCATGTAACATAATACATTTATAGTCTCTTGGATTTAGGATGTAAACATCTTTGGGGGCTGCTGTTCTGCTTTCTACAGGCACTACGCACAAAATCAAATGTTCTATTTAAATCAGGTAAAGAGCACGGGAAGAGCGTAAGACGCTGGGCTAATATGAGAAGCCAACAGGCTCTGGTGTCAGCATCATTGCTTAAATGTGTGTGATCCTGGAAAGCCATTTTGACTCAATGGTCTTCTGTTTCTTTCCCTGTGGATCAGCAGCTCTGTCTGAAGACAGAACAAATGTGTGGAGAAGAGGAAGCAGAAACAAGGTGGTTCTGTGCTAGAGTCTTGCTCTGGGGTCACATACTTGCACTTTACAAAGAGATGCTAAACATTGTCCTCCGACAGGGAACGTGGGAATAGGTGTAGTGAAATTCAACCTGTCTCAGCATCTCAGAGTCTCAGTCCACATGTGTCCTTGGGCAAGTCACCTCCTTTGTCCTTCTCAGTTTCACCCTCTGAAATCCTAAACCTCCCGTGTCCTTCCAAGGGCTGTGCTGCTATTACTATAAATTTAGGACTAAAGGGATTTATTGGGGGAAACTTTGAGATAGTACCAGGTTTTGTTTCTATGTTAAACTGACTCCACACAGAAGTACCCAGCCAAGAACCACATGCCTGGGTTCCCTGGTGTATAGGTAGAGATGCCAAAATAAACACCACAGTTTCACTGGGCAAGGGAAACACTTCATTTCAGCCCCTCCGGAGGCAGTCTCTGAAGAGATACATATCTGTTTGATATCAGCTGTGAGAACTTCAGGAGAAGAAGAGGCAGTATGTATATGTCATCTGCGTACCTCTCTTATGGGTGTCCTGAGCTGCCCACTATTTTTCTCATTGAATCCCTCCCTCACATCTTGGAATATTGGGAGTTCTGTGTTCTACACAAGAAGAATTCTGTGGTCTCCTTTGTGGAGGTAAAGTGAAGCGTGGGTCACTCAACAGGGCACTGACCAGGCCAAGCCACCCTGCCTTGCCTTTCCCTGTGCAACATCTATAAACCAAAAATAAAAGACCCCCAACCAACTGAAAGGACCACCTTCTTGGCCAAAAGGAGCCCACAGAAACTTGGAAAACTAAGTTTCTGGCCGTGAAGGGAAGGGAAGTTGAACACGCCTCATTAGACCCCCTTCCCTTTTGGTGTTTAGGCATGACTTTTTGGTACAGACAGGGTTTCATCATGTTGGCCAGGCTGTTCTTGAACTCCTGAGTTCAGGCAATCCACCTGCCTAGGCCTCCCAAAGTGCTGGGATTACATGGGTGAGCCATCATGCCTGACCCCTACTTATCTTAACTCAAGCATTTCTTGATACTGACTTCAAGTCTTTAGACCAGTGGTGTCCAATCTTTTGGCTTCCATGAGCCACATTGGAAGAAGAATTGTCTTGGGCCACACACAAAATATACTAACACGAACAATAACTGATGAGCTAAAAAAAAATCACAAACAAGCTCATAATGTTTTAAGAAAGTTTACGAATTTGTGTTGGGTTACATCCAAAGCTGTCCTTGGCTGCATGTGGCCCATGGGCCATGGGTTGGACAAGCTTGCTTTACACAAAGCTTAACTCTTTCAATCAACTGCCAGTAAGAAAATCTTTGAATCTATCAATTTCTTCATAAATTGTTCGAACTCAGGTATTCCTTTATAGTAATGCAAGATAGACTAATGTCAGTCACTTCAAAATATTCCACCTACCACTAGTGGGTATTCCCCCTTTTTAGGCTGAACCAATGTATACCTTCCATACATTAGTTTATGAATTTATCTATTATTCCTGTAATGCTAAAATGTATAAAACCAAACTGTAACCTGACCACCTTTGGAACACTTTCTCAAGACCTTTTGAGATGGTTCCCTGGGCCATGGTCATCCATATTGGTTCAGAATAAACCTCTTTACAGTTCAGTTTTTCCATTAACAGTTCTCCGGGGCACCCGTTCTTGTGCCAGGGAATCATAGACTTTTCTTTAGGACACAAGTGAGGTTCATTCATTTCTTTATTCATTCAGAGGATGGGGGAGTAAACAAGACCCAGTGGCCACTCTTGCACATCTCACAACATAGAGGTAAAGAGGCAATGATGCCACAGTGCGGCATGGATCACAAAGGAGGAGAGTGCAGCGGATGCCTTAGACCCAAAATAGTCACCTGGAGAGGGCTAGAAGTTTCCTAGGGAGGAAACGATACTTGCACTGAGTACTGAAAGCAAAGTAGACCTTCACTAGACTAAGATGGGATAGTGGGGTTCCAGACAATGGAATAGAGATGAGAGACAAGGGAACAGTATGAGATTCCCTATGATGGGAGGAAGTGGACAGCATTCAATTTTGAAATCAGAGAGACTGGACTCAAATCCCATCTATGTGAATTCCTGCCCCTCCTTAACCTTTCGGAGCCCCAGTTTTTCACGTATGAAAGTAGGAGTATGATTTTTGCATCAAAAGACTTTCATGATTACTGTTTTGGATAATATAAAAAACTAACAATATTTATTATTTCTAGATACTATTCTGAGTGCTTTGTACATATTAACTTGTTTAATCTTCTCAGCCCTTTGTGGTGAACAAAATAGTTTTTTTTTTTTTCTATTTTACAAATGAGGAACCTGAATGCAGGAAGATAAGTAACTTGCCCAAGGTGACATGCCCATCAGTGGCAAAGCTGGAGTTGAGATGCACCTCTTAACCAGTGTATGTAGATAGTATATACAACAGCATGTTAGCATATCTAGAGCACCAACAGAAAATAAGTACGAGGTAGGGCATACAGGGCATGATGGAGCTGCAGAGGAGAGCAGAGGCCAGAAGTGAAGAGCTCTACTTGTCTTTTATCCTCCAGACCATTGAGAGTTCAGGGAAGGCAGGACACATCATGGTCAGATTTTCATTTTAAGGTAACCACTCTGGTGGTAGGATACAGGAAGGCCTGGAGTGGGTAAAACAGAACATTGTTTTTGCAAGACATTAGAGGACATTTCAAGTATGTTGAAAGGAATTGAAGAGCCTTCATTCATAGCAATTTGTAGCATCACAGAAGGAGCACAGATTGTACAGGCAAAAAGATCAGGATTCAGTCTGTGACTGCCAAAATGCCATAGAGTCTACTTCCATGATTATGCTATACAACTTTCTTCTTTAGATTTTTCCAGAAAATGAAGAGATCTATTGAAAAACCTGGCCTAACAAATAAATTAGGATGGACCTACCAAACAGCATTAAAATACTCAACTTAAGCAGGAGACTCACTTAATCATTTTAGTAAAAGCTTCATATTAATAAGATTCTGTGATTTGCAGATAGTGGTATGATATCAGACATGAATCAGGGATCTTGAGTTTCAGACCTATTCTTATACTGACTCTATGTTCTTGTCTGTAAAATATAGCACTTGAAAGACTCAAAAAACTTTTTCAGTGGAGTGTACTTTACATAGACTATCTATAAATCTCAGATTTATTGAGCACCCACTATAATACCCAATAACTGTCCTTTTCAAGTGGTCAAGGGCCAAATATGTCCAGGCACTGTACTCAGAGTGACTTTCTTGTTTAATCATTAGCACTGCCATGTGAGGTTGGTGTGATCACTGTCCCCATTTTATGAATGAGGAGACAAGGTTTCATGGAAGTTAAGTCATTTTCCTAAGATCTCACAGCTAATTTCAAACTTGAGTCTTTCTGATTCTAAACTGTTACTTCTGGTTCTTTGGACGTGGAGAATTGATAGATTAATAGCCAAAAAATGGCCATAATTCTCTATCCCTCTCTGTAGCCAGGTTCTTGTAATATGATACTCTAGATCTTCCATCTGGAGGTAAATTCCATTTCCCCTCTTTGAATCTAGATGCCTCGCAACTTGCTCTGGGCAATAGAGTGTGGCAGAAAGGATGCTATGCTAATTTTAACACCAGGCCTCCAGGACTGCACACTTTTCTTAGCTCACTTAGAATGCTGTCAAGTAACCTACCAAATAAACACCACCAGGCTAGACTGCTGGAAGATGAGAGACACAAGGCCCAGTGGCTCTGTCACCCTAGCTGACAACTGCAGACATGTAAGGCTATGCAAGATCACCCCATCATGGGCCAACACCCCTGCTGGCATCACTGATGCAGGAGGGATCCCAGCTCAAACCAGCAGAGCTTGGACCAGACCATTAGAACTCCCCAAGCAACCCTCAGTTACAAGCTCAACAATTGCTTACTGTTTCAAATCTTTGATATGGTATTTGTTAGACAGCATTATTGGTAACTGATATGATAATCATTTGATTGCAATATTCAGATGGAAACATTTCTGTAAGGGAAAGAGGGTTAGTTAATAAGTACAACAAGGTAAGAGGCAAAAGGAAGCTAACCAGGTTGCCCTCTCTGTGGGGATCCTAACTCAATCAAGTGCAGAGATCTGGGCTCTGGTCAGAAACACAGCCTTTGTATTTCTAGGCAGAGGAGTGAGGCATTAAGACTGGTTAGTTTTCCGTGCTTCTCAGTCTGGGACTGATGAGTGACCAAGAAAGCAGGAGTCAGAGCAACCAGAGCTGGGGTCCATCAATCACAATTAAATTATAAAAGGAAAAAAAGTGGGCTAAGTAAACTGAGGTAAAGAAACCAAAGGATACCAGCCTTTCTGAGTTTTTGTTTTCCAGAATGCATTCCTTATCATAGCCCTCTCTAATAATAAGAACCAGTGTTCTTCAAGAACTGATTATGTGCCAGACACTGTGTGGCTAATTTAAAAGCATTAACTCATTTCATTCTCATGATTTCTTGAGGCAGGCGCAGTTCTTGCCCCCATTTGACAGCTGAAGGGACTGTTGCTTTGAGAGCAAAGGAACTTGATTGGAAATGGAGCTGTGGTGTGCTCACCTCCAAAGTCAGAGGCCTTGTTTCTCCCCTGAGCTAGCCTCCCAGAGGTAATTCTTATTAGATTAGGGTAATTACTACAACAGACATTACCTATTCATGCGTCGGTTATGTCTGTCTCCCTTGACATTGTCCCCTCCTCACACTCAGGTTCTGTCTGCATTTTTTTGTACAATCCTCTTCACATATCGCTCCTCTATAAAAGACAAATGGACAATTTGATGAGAGAACATTGTGGAATTGATAGGTAGAAGAGCCTATTTGCTTTGACTTTGATACCCAATGCTGTAAGAATGTTTCCTTTTGGGTTTGAGGTCTTTGACCCTGAGAATAAGATGGGTGCTATTTATACTTCAAGAGTCTGTCTTGACTTCAGATTGGTTTCATACTTAAGGTGTGGTGGTTCCAGCTTCTCAGCAAACAAAAGTCTGTAGGTCAATATGACAGATGCAGAATTTGTGAGCAGTATACTTCTCTCTCTCTAAAGGTATGGGCTGGTGGCCAAACCTATGTCTGGAACACTAAAGCATCACTGATCTCAATTGACTCATTGCACTGAGTCATGGGAATTAGGAAGAGGGAGACCTCTGAGGTCCTTTCTTCATGCAGTACAGGACCTGGTGTCCAATACAAGCATAAGAAACATTAATTTCTCTTTGTAAAAACAAGTGCTTTCTAACTTGGGTCTTCAATCTCACAGAAGATCTTCTGGTCTAATACTGCAGAGTCACAGAACATTCTCTTCCAAAGAATAGCTGCCAAATAATTTTGAAATATAAAAAGTATATATTAATCCATAAAACAAAATGTCTCAGAGAACACTGAAATAGAGAGTCTTAGAAACACATCCTGTTTATGTTTTCTTCACCGAGTCTTTTTGTTTAGAAACACTGGTTTAGTTCCACTTAAAACTGGAAAGATATTTTTAGTCTCCCTCAATTTAGAAAAAAATTTAAATATTGAAGCCTGTCTTTTTCCTAGACATTAGTGGTGGAGGAGTGTCCAAGTCAGGGCAGCTGACTTTGTTTCAGCTCTCACAATGAGAACCTGGGTGACTTGACTTTGCCAGTAAACTTTCTGAGTCTCAGATCATCCTCTTTACTAAAGAATGAAATTGAAAGAGATTATTTCTTGTCTTGTCCAATGCCAACCTTCTACTGAAGTACTTACAAGAAGCATTCCTGACTACTTCTGTGATCTGCACCATGAAAAGAAGGTTTGAAGTTGGGAGAAATTTCAGAAATACTCTTGGGGATTCCAGAGGTTCATTAGCATATTCAACAGAACCTGAAGATGGAAATATTGGCTGAGGCACTGGGAGACAATGGATATCACCTTTCAAAGTAAGTGCGGTATCTGCTACATCACATGCAGAAAGTTCAAAGTAGGTGATCAAAAGTGAGTTAGATGTCTCACCCATGTCCAAGGTATCAAAAGGAGCGTCAGAGGGGAGTATAAGGAGAATTTTTTTGAATATGTATTTTTGGAAAATATATGGCTGTGTTGTGAGGCCTTACTCCTCACAAAGAGAAAGGTGAGGAGGTGCCAGCTTCTCACCTCAAGCCTGGTGATTTGCAGGGGTTGGGGTGGTGGTCTTTAGCAGAACCACTTAGAGAATTTTGCTTAAGTCCCCTGCAGTGGAATATATGGATCAGAGGTGGGGTGGTGGTGGTGGTGGTAAAGTTGCGTTTGCAAAGATTATAGCAATAACAATGAGAAAGATCTAACATAACTGACTTCATCTTGCTTCTAACCTCATTAGCTAACCACTCTGGCTCATTCCTGCAAATAGGCCAAACTAACAATGGGAGGAATTTAGCTTATAGTTTAACTTTAAAAAAAGAGACAATAACAGCCCCTTCCTGAAATGAAACACCTCCGTGCTTGGGGACTAAAATAGCCTGTATAACATTAACGAAAAGCCACAAGGCTGAAACTGTAGTCAATGGCAGAATTCTGTTAAGGCATAAGCAGAAGTGAAGTGGCAACCAGCCACTGTTTCTTAGCTTGCTTTTCTATAATTGCTCACTTTACTGCTCACAGAATCATGTAGCCAGGGACAGGGTGAGGGACAAAATTTATAACTACCCCAAATTGCTTCTATAGATAACATCACTATGGTGAAACTCAGGACTGGTCTTTAAGATATTTTTCAGAGTTTGCATTCTTGTGGACCAACTGATACCCACCAGACATGTGGCCCATACCAAGGAAAGAAGTGACTAAACTGGTCCTGTGACCCCCACCAGAAACTGACTTAGCTCATGAAGTTAATTTCAACACCTCAATGATTTCATTCCCAAAATATCAGTAGCCCCCATTCCCTAGCCCATCGCCCACCAAATTATGCTTAAAAAACTTAGTCTCTGAGGTCCTGGGGAGGGAGATTTTAGAGACACCTTCCATCCACTTTGCTTGTCTTCTCTGTGATTATTAAATTTTTTCTCTGCTGCAAGAGCTGCTGATGTCAGTGCATTGGCTTTTTTTCTGGGCAGTAGGAAAGAAGAACCCATTGGACTGTAAAAGTGGTGGTCACTGAGATCTGGAATCTGAATCACCCCTGACACAACTAAAGAATAAGAAAGAAGCTGATGAGTTGTATGTGGATAAACTGGATTGGATGGGGAGATGCTGTCATCAAGTGTCCCACACTCCAAGAATTATTCTGGGAAAAGGATGTGTGAGTGAGACATGGATAAAATGAGTGCCATGAACAACAGGGAACTGGGGTGGATTAATCTGAGCTGCTGTCCAAGATGGCACCAGGAAGAAGGGGGAATGACCTTAGCCAAAAGGAAGTGGAGGAGATAGAGGAAGGTGCAGAGGAAGATGAGGTCATGGCCCACATCACACAGCTGTGGAAAGAGACCTGGGGGTAGTGAGGGGGTTTCTAAAATTTATCTTTAATAGGGTTTAAATATTTCTCCCCCCAAAATCTCGTGTTAAAATTCGATCTCCAGTGCTGGAAGTGGGGTCTTGTGGGAGGTATTTGGGTCCTGGAAATGGACCCCTCATGGATGGGTTGGTGCCTTCCCTGAAATAATGAGCTCTTACACTGTTAGTTCACGTGAAAGCTTGTTGTTAAAAAGAGCATGGCATCCCTCCCCTTCTTCTCTTGCTCCTTCTCTCATCATGTGACAACCGAGCAGATGCCAGCACCATGCTTCTTAAATAGCCTGAAGGATCATGTGCCAAATAAACCTCTTTTCTTTATAAATTGTTGGATCTCAGGTATTCCTTTATAGTAATGCAAGATGGACTAATATAATCCTTTTTTAGACATTTCATGGGCATTTTGTAGCTGCCAAACCCAGGCAGCAGCTCACAACATTATTGGCCCAACAAGAATCTTCCTGTCATTCTCTCCTTTCCTGCTTTCTTTCCATGGCACAAACCTAGAAGGCAGATATTGCTGGGGAGAAGTAGTGGAAGAAAGTGACAGGGAGGAGAAAGAGCCACAGCCAACCAAAGCCCCCTTCCCAGGCTGTGGCTTCCACAAACCATAGAACCTTCCAGGAGGAGAGGGGCTGAGACTCAAAATCAAGTTTGTGATTTTGCTATTTAAATAGTAACATATATTTTACACAGGAAAGCAAGATTATACTTGTGACTTAAACTGGGTAGAATATTTCGTGTTACTTAAGAGAGATTAGGGCAGGGAAAGAACTACCCTCCATGAAAGACTTAAACAGTGGGAAATAAAAGAAGCAAGTTATTAACTGCAAAGTCCTCCAGTAAAGAATCTTATTAACTTTGACCTGAGTTTTCCAAACCTATTTCCCTACAAAGTTCTTTTTGTCACAGAAGAACAATTAATATGCCATGGAAAGGAGAATCATTTGGAACATACTTAGGTATATAGTGTTCAAATGGCTAAATATTTTCTTTAGATTAATATGCAGAGAGTTATTGTTTTCATTCAAACAAATCATAGATTAAAAATCAAGACAGTAACTGGTATATATATATATTCTGTGGTCCTTAGATCTCTTTTAATCTCAAATATCTTAGATAGTACATTCATTGTGGTTTGTGTGTGTGTGTGTGTGTGTGTGTGTAGCTTATTCTCATATTTATTCCATGACTTTAAGTTAAATATTGCAAATCTCAATGAAAAAGTCACTCTAGTTAACAAAATCCCGATTTCATTTGTTAGTCTTTTGTCAAGCCATTAAATTATGCATTCTGACTTCAGTGTAGCTAAAGAATATCGAAAAATGCTGGTAAGAGGTAAGAATTTTTCTTTTTCATGTTCAGCACTTTGCTTTTAATGTATTTATGTACCTTAAGTTTTTTTTCCCCCTACCTTAAATCAACATCTTTTTTTGGTTTCGGTATCAGTAATAAAATGGTCATGTAATTTTTATGAGTATATTTTATTTTTTAAGGGGAACAAAAACAATAAATTTCCCCAAATACTTTCAATTAAAAATCAAATTCATATTACTGTCCTTTATATATTGTCAAAAGTGGGTCTTTTAGGTCCGCGCTATTTAAAATGCAGTCTGTAGACCAGCAGCCTTGAAACATTGGGGATCTTGTTAGAAATACAGAACCACAAGCCCCTCTCTAGACCTACTGACTTGGGAGTCAACTGCCCATCAGTGTTTGAGAAACACCTTATTAGACAGCTCCACGACATTGACCATGGGGTTTATTGTCCTTGTGTTTAATTACACCTTGCAGCTTCCATCCCACCCCATCATAATGGAATGGATAAGGGGAGAATTGAGCTGAATCTAGACCTGGGCAATTCACGTAAACTTCCAGCCCCTAGTTCTCTTATTTTCAAAATATGGATAATAATCTTTGCCATGATGTTGCAAAGTGAGACTTTTTCAAAATAATAGTATCTGTAAGGGATCCAGTGTACTCTTGTGACTCACACTAACATTCCACAAATTTTATTTCCAACAGGAAAATTCCTTCTTCCTTCTTTCATTTCTTCTTCTTTATATTTTGTTGTTGATTTTGTTGTTTGTTTCTTTAACATCTACTTGTTTGGCAACTTCAGTTACATAGATTATAACTAAGAATATTAAATTAAGTTTACTTAAGTATCACCATACTTATTTTCAAAATCACCTATGTCAAAATCCCTATTGGTTGCTTGGTAGGAGAAGCCCTGTGTCCTCAGCCTACTACTTCATCAGGCATGGTTATCTCATTTCCAATTCCCCAGAACGTTACGGGCAGGAATTAGGGATGTGGGGCCCTGCAGGTGCAGGAAAATGCATTAAGAGCTCGCAGCTGCTTGGCAGAGAGAACACAAACTGCCCCAGCTGCTTAGAATTAGGATCTGAGTCATTAAGAAGAGGTGAGCCTAAGCCTTTTCCTGAGCCTCTGCCGTTTGAGAAGGTAGGAAAGTTTTTTAATAATATATAACTAAGGTTGAACATGCAAGATTATTTTTAAAATTGGGATTTCTGAGTGAATGCCACAGAGTTGAGGTTTCAGCAATATTAAATCAATGATAAATGGTTTCTGAATTAATTCTCAAGAAGCTTCTTCTTTAGAACATTAATTCTCTCCTAAGCCAGGAAAATTTGTATGACTTCTTTTTTCTTTTTCCTTGTTTCTTCACCTTTTGTTGGCTTTGAGGTTGAAGATTCTGATAGGATCAAGTAAATAGGGTAATAAATAAATAAATAAATAAATGATGTCTCAGTTAAGGTAGGCATGGAAGCAATTTAATATTTCTAAAAGAGAATCATGAAGAACAATTGTGACCTCTGTTGAGGAGAAGACAGAGTAGATGTACTTTCACCTAGCTTTTTCCACTAAATACAACCAAAATCCCTGGGCATACTTTAAAAAATTTGAGACAACTTAAATGTGGAGAGAAGGTGACAGACTGGCTAGGGACCTCTAAACTCAAAGAACAACAAGGTGGTGAGTTCCCTGAGTTTTCTTTCTGTTTTATATGTCCCAAACTTCACGTTGAAGAATTAACAATTGACAAATGCTGATAGTCACAGATGAGAAAAGCCTTAACAAAAACTTTCCCTCTCTACCAAAAGGAACAGGAAAGAAGCAGTCTAGCAAGACAGAACATTTTTGTTTGTTTGTTTGTTTTTTGGAAACAGAGTTTCACTCTTGTTGCCCAGGCTATAGTGTAATGGTGTAATCTTGGCTCACTGCAACCTCTGCCTCCCGGGTTCAGGCGATTTCTCCTGCCCCAGCCTCCCAAGTAGCTGGGATTACAGGCGCACGCCACCATGCTCAGCTAATTTTTGTATTTTTAGTAGAGACAGGGTTTCACCAGGTTGGTCAGGCTGATCTCGAACTCCTGACCTCAGGCAATCTGCCTGTCTCAGCCTCCCAAAGTACTGGGATTACCGACAGAAAACTTTTAGACAATAACTGTCCTACTGTAGCCAAATGCCACAGAAAAAAATTATATTCTACTCACACTGGCCAAGGATGAGTGGAAAGCCTAAACTATCACTTTGCTTGTTTGAAATGAGGGGCCCTGAATGCCCAGCTGGGGTAGTGTGGGAGGAAGCTGAGCAGGAAGCTAGAGCTTTCCTCCTTGCCAGGCAATAGTGAGACCCCTCCCCATGGCAGTGTCTGTAAAGAACATGTGGGATACCTAGACTTTCAGCCTCATTAAGCAGAGACAAGTGTTTCTCTCCCTCCTCATTGGGGTAGTATCAGAGGGGGTGTAGTGACAAGCCGTGGCCGGGCATGGTGGCTCATGCCTGTAATCCCAGCACTTTGGGAGGCCGAGGCAGGCAGATCACTTGAGGCCAAGAGTTTGAGACCAGAGAAACCCCGTCTCTACTAAAAATACAAAAATAAGCCAGGTGTGGTGAAGCACGCCTGTAATCCCAGCTCCTCGGGAGGCTGGGGCAGGAGAATTAATTGCTTGAACCTGGGAGGCGGAGATTGCAGTGAGCCAAGATGGCGCTATTGCACTCCAGCCTGGGCGACAGGGAGAGTCTCTATCTCAAAAACAAAAAACAAAAAGCAAAAGAACAAACAAACAAAAAAACAAAAAACAAACAGGAAAGCTGTATGAGGCACTTCCACCCATCCTGTAAAGGGAGATATCAATGGAGTCAAGGTGAGAAATCCGGACTTCTACACCCACACTATCCCTGGGAGTCTCTTTCTTTGCCTTGTTAGAATGGTATCAGAGGAAGCCAGCTAAAACGTGAAGTTTAGATAAAATCCAGGGTCTCATAATATAATATCTGGAATATGCAGTTTTCAATAAAAAAGTCATTTTACCAAGAACCATAAAGTTTCAGTTGGTGAGAAAAAAGCAACCAATAGATGCCAACGGAGATATAAGACTTATCTGATGAAGATTTCAAAGAGTCATCACAAAAATCTTCAATGAGCAATTACAAACATGCTTGAAACAAATGAAAAAATAAGAGTCTTAGCAAAAACAGCAAAGTCTTATAGAAAATAGAATAAATAGAGAAGAACAAGTGGAAATTTTAGAAGTGAAAATACAGTAACCAAAATTAAAATGAAACAAACAAAAATCTACACAAAACCTCAATGGATGGGCTCAACAGCAGAAGGAAAGAGTCAGAGTAAAGAATCAACAAACTGGAAGTAGAACAATTAAAAAGTGTTGGATCTAATGTTCATGCCATTGGAGCCCAAGAAAGAGGAGAAAGAGAGCAGGGTTGAAAGAAATACTCAGAGAAATAAATACTGACAACTCTCCCATTTTGTAAATACATAAATCCCCATATTCAAGAAGCTGAATGAACCACAAACAAAAAAACCCCAAATAGTCAAATTTCTGAAAACTAAAGACAAAGAAAAAATCCTGAAAGCAGCAAGAGAGAAACAATATCATTTAAGAAAAAATACTTTGATTGGCAGTGAATTTCTCATCGGAAACCACAGAGACCAGAAAAAAAGTGGCACAATATTTTTTAAGTCCTGAAGAAAATAAGATGACTGTAAAGCCAGTATTTTCTATCTAGTAAAATATCTTTCAGGAATGAAGGAAAAATTAAAATATTCTCAGATAAAGAAAAACAAAAAAACTAGGAGAATTCGTCACTAGCAGAAGCAGACCTGTTTTAACAAATGGCTAAAGGAAGTTCTCTAAACAAAACAAAAAAAAGTTAAGAAATTTTGGAACATCAGAAAGAAAGAAATAACACAGTAAGCTAAAACATGGATAAACAAAATAGATTTTTCTTCTTGAGCCTTCACAATTATGTTTAATGGGTAAAGCAAAAATAACAACCCATCTAATATGTTCTAAATGTATATAAAGGAAATATTCATTATAATTATTTTATAAATGGAGGCTGGAAGGAGAGATGGGAAGGGAGGTAATTTTTCCATATTTTATTTGAACTGGTAAAATGACAACACCAGACTGTGTCGACTGTAGTAAATTTTGAATATATAATGCTTATACCTAGAGCAAGCACTAAAAATAATAAATAAACCTCTTCAAAAAGACACAGTCAAAAACTCCATAGATAAATCAAAATATAATTCTAAAAAGGTTTTTAAATAACTCACAGGAAGCCAGGAAAAATAAAACAGAAATGAAAACAGAAAGAGTAAACAGAAAACAGAAAATAAAATAGCAGTCTTAAGCCCTAATGTATCAATAGTCATACTAAGTGTAAATGGTCTAAATATACTAATTAAAAGACAGATATCAACAGAGTGGATTAAGAAATATAGGCCACCTATATGCTTACTAATAGAAACTCATGTCAAATATAATAATACAGGCAGTTTGAGAATAAAAGGATGGAAAATGTATTAATCCTTTGATTTTAATTAACTTGCAAAGGTTAATCAAAAGAAAGAGTGACTGTATTAATATCAGATAAAGTAGACATCAGAGAAAAGAAAATTACCAGAGACAGAGAGGAACATTATATGATAAAAGGTCCAGCCCACTAAGAAGACATAACTATCCTAAATGTGTGTGCAAACACACACAAAGAAACAGAATTATAAAATATATGCACTGAAAATGGATAGAACTAAAAGAAGAAATAGATGAATTCACAACTGTAGATGGAAACTTCTATACTATTCTCTCCATAATTGATAGAAAAACCCAACAGAAAATTATCGAGGATATAGAAGAACTCAATAAAACCATCAACCATAGAATCAAATAAACCTTTGTAGAATCCTCCATCCGATAATGGCAGAATAAAATTCTTTTCAAGTGCCCATAGAACATATATCAAGACAGACCACATCCTGGGACATGAAACAAACCTCAGCAAACTTAAGGTATTTAAAATCATACAGAGCCAATGTGAAATCAAACTGGAAATCATTAACAAAGACACCAGAAAAATCTCCAGATACTTCCAAACTAAGCTACACTTCTGAATAACCCATGGGTCAAATAGGATGTCTTCATGGAAATTGAAAAAAAAATACATTGAATTGAATGAAAATGAGAATGTAACATAAAAATTTTGTAGGATATGACTAAAAGAATGCTGAGAGGGAAATTTACAGCACTAACTGCAAATGTTAAAAAAATAAAGTCTGAAATCAATAATCTGAGATCCTACTTCAAGAACCTAGAAAGAAATAGCCAAATAAATCCAAAGGAAATCGAGAGAAGAAAACAGTACAGAACAGAAACAAATCAAAACACCAAATATATTACAGAAAAAATAATCAATGAAACAAACTTGTTAGTTTAAAAAGATCAATAAAACTTACAAGTTTCTCTGAAAAAGGTGACAAAAAACGAACACAAATGACCATGACCAGGAATGAAAGACTACTAGGAACATCACTACAAACTATTTAAAGACCTCTCAAAACTTGATGAAAAAAATTAAATTAGAAAACAGGTTAGAGATACGAACAAACATTTCAGAAGAGGATACGCAGATGACAAATGAGTGCATGAAATGTTCAACATCATTAGCCATTAAAACAATGAAAATTTAAAAACTGCAATGGGTTATCACTACATACCTATTAGAATGGCTTAAAAAACCTCTGCAAAACTTGTACAATTTACTTTCTACTGTACTATGAAAACATAATTAGGTACAGAAAAACCACAAGAGAGATGAAAATAAAGAACTGAGCAAAAATACATACAAAAAAAAAATAGTGACCACCAAATGCTGATAAGGATATGTTGAAACTGGATCACACATACATTGCTGATAGGAATGTAAAATTGTATGGGGACCCTGGAAAACAGCTGGACAGTTTCTTTAAAAAAAAATAACAACTAACAATTGCACTCCTGGGCATTTATCCCAGAGAAATGAAAGCTTATGTTCACACAAAAATTGGTACACAAATTAATTATAATATTAAAAACTGGAAACAACACAAGTGTCCTTCAGTGGGTGAATGATTAAATAAACTATGGTACATTTGTATGGTCATACACTACTCAATAATACAAAGGGATGAATTGTTAATACATACACAACTTGGGAGACTTTCCAGAGAATTACGTTGAGTGAAAAAAGTCAATCAAGAAAGATTACTTATATATGATTCCATTAATATAATATTCTGGAAATGAGAAAATTACAGGAATGGAGAACAGACAGGCGGTTGCCAGGGACTGAGGAGGGAGGTGGGGGCTCGAGGGAACTGGGTGTGGCTCTAGAAGGGTTGCACCCTGGTGATGATGGAAAAGTTCTGTATCTTGACTGTGTCAACTCCATGCCCTGACTGTGATATTGTATAATAGTTTTTGAAAAGTTTGCCACCGGTGGAAAACGGGTAAAGGGCACACAGAGCTCTTTGCTTTATTTCTTACAACTGCATGAGACTCTACAATCATCTGAAATTTTAAAAGTTGATTTAAAAATTAAAAAGGAGCACTTTGACATATTTCTCTCCCCAAGAATATGGGCTACTTCTGAGTCATGTTGTGGTGGAAAGAAGTGTAGAGACCATATGGTATGTGTAGGTAAAATCTACACTCCTTATAGGGAAAGATAGATGGGGTAGAATATTCATACATTTTCCTCTTTTATTCATTTGCTGATGAAGTCAATTTGTCCACACATTTATCTTCTCATACATTCATTCATTTATAAACTTATTAATTCACTTGTACGCTTTATCTTCCATTTAAACAGTAGTTATCGAGTTGTATGTTAGGCGTTGTACTAAGCACCAGGAGGGAGACAAAAGGAGCATGGCATGACCTCTGATTTAGAGAGCTCACATTTATTTATTCATTCCGTCAAGCAAGTACCAATCCAACCAAACAACCAAGGTTGACAGGTGCATATTGTATTGCCAAAGCCTGACATACTGCTTGGCATAAAAATATGAATAAACAGCCAGGCGGTGGCTCATGCCTCTAATCTCAGCACTGTGGGAGGACAAGGCTGGCGGATTACTTGAGGTCAGGAGTTTGAGACCAGCCTGGGAAGCATAGTGAGACCCATCCCTACAAAAAATACAAAAATTAGCCAGGCAAGATGGCATATAACTGTAATCCCGGCTACTCGGGAGGCTGAAACGGGAGGATTGTTTGAGTCCCGGAGGTGGAGGTTGCAGTGAGCCCTGATCGTGCCTCTGCATTCCAGATTGGGTGAGAGAGACTCTGTCTCAAAATAAATAAACAAATAAATAAACATGACAAGGTAAACATGGAAAAGGAAAGGAGGGAGGGTAATTCACCAATTTGGTGAAGAAGGACGTACTGAGTCACAGATTCAATGGGATTGAATTTTGATGACCTCCAGTATAAAATCTAAGCTCCTAAGCTCCTAAATAGGAAACACAAGGCTCTCAACAACATGGCTCCAATATCCCCTTCCATCCCCACCTCCTGCTAGCTCAGCTGGGCTTTATGTGTGTGTTCCTAGTGTTTCCTCCACAGGAATGTCCTTTCTCCACCTGTCAACCAAGTGACCCACTATTATGCAACTTTCGATAACTTTCTATTTCTCCATAGAGGAGGGGTGAATGACCTGCTCTTCTCTGCTTTCATAATGTTACCAGTTGAGGCTACCAGGTTCTTGGCGTTTTGAACAAAGAATTGGACAAAACACACAAACAAAACAAGTAAAGAAGGAAGCAACAAAAGCAGATCCATTGAAATCTGCTATTGTACGCTCCACAGGGTGGGAGTGGGCCCAAGTGAACAGTTCAAGAGCACTGTCACAAGATTTTCTGGGGTTTCAATACCCTCTAGATGGCAGGGCGCGGTGGCTCACGCCTGTTATTCCAGCACTTTGGGAGGCCGAGGCGGGTGGACCACCTGAGGTCAGGAGTTTGAGACCAGCCTGGCTAACATGGTGAAACACCATCTCTACCAAAAATACAAAAATTAGGTGGGCGTGGCGGTGCATACCTGTAACCCCAGCTACCTGGGAAGCTTTGTTTCACTGTTTCATCTGCCCAGGATACTTTCTGCTGGATACCTGCGTGGATAACTCCCTCGCCTTATCCTTCGAGTTGTTGCTCACACGTCACTCCCTTGAAGAGGCTTCTCCTGCCATCCTATGTAATTCTACAATCTGTCTTCCCTATGCTCAGAATTTGAATCCTCCTCATCCTTCTCTACCTTTTCCCATTGTGATAGCTTAAGTCATCTTCTGGAATGCTATACACCACACTTGATATTACATTTTTAGTTTTTTTTTTTTTTTTCCCCTCACCCATTATAACGTAAGCACAAAGAGGGCAGAAAGCTCTTTCTGTTTTGTCCACTGCTGTATGGTAAGTGCTTAGAACAGAGGACAGTAACCCCGTACATGTCCAAAGTTGGGTGAATAAAAGAATAAATCAGATGGGGCTTTAGAGAGGCAACAGCTCTTAGGAAGAAGAGAGGAATGAATGAATGAATTTATTTTACAGCAAACGTTCCCAGATAGGAAGGATGGATGTGCTTAGAGATCATCCAAAGAAAAGCAGGAGCAGGTACAGCCTGGGGCTGATGCTGTCCTACTGTTTTATTGCTAAGCCCCTATCCCCTTTGTGGGAAGGGCATTTCCCCTTCTCCTGGTGACCCAGCAGACCTCAGAGGAGGTTTAGTGACAGGACAGAAGAGAAAGCTTATTTAATCTCAATTATCTGAGACTAAAAAATTCAAACACCCAAGACGACAGTGGTGGAAGAACTTATTTCTGAAGCAGGGAGGAGGGTGGAGTCACGGACACCTGTGAAGAAGAGGCGAGGAGGACAGGCTTTGTCTCTGACCCCTCTCTCTGTTGAGCTCACAGTCTGTTTTCCTTGTGAAGGAAAGGGCCAAGGAGACTAGAAAAGGCACATAATGCCTCCCCAGGTCCCATAGCACCATGGGGATAGAACTGCTTAACCAGGGGTTGCTCACTGTAGCCCGCAGGGTAAGACATGCCTTGAAAAGGTCACTCGGTTTAATGCCTTAACTGGAGCACACCCTCTCCACTCCGCCAGGGTCCAGGGTCCCCTCTCCTCTGGCTTTGCACCAGGCCAGGGCTCACAGCTTTGCATTATCATTTGTTATGTGTACCAGGTGGTACTGGGCCCTAGCCTTCATTTGGGTGGAGGGTGAATTCTAGGTAAAGAAATGTGGGCAAGATCTTTTTTGGAACTGGAAGCAGAGGGCACTGCACCCCTCCCTAGCCTCCTCCTTCACAGCATCTGCAAGGACGCCTGTGCAGGCTCCTTGGCCATCAGAAGTGACTAACCCCACATAAATCCAAGCTGTAGAAAGAAAATTCTCATTTTCTTTCTAGAAAGAAAGAAATCCCCATTTCCCCTTCCCAGCGAAAAACACATTCTGTAGGACATTTAGAAATAAAAGTTTAAAAGGAGGTTCCTGTAAATGGGGTGTTGCAGATCTGTTAGTTTGCCAGGGCTGAGGTATCAAAGCAGCACAAACGGAGTGGCTGACACCAATAGAAATATATTGTCTCACAGTTCTGGGGGCCAGAGGCTGTGAGCAAGGTGTGAGCAGGGCTGGTTCCTTCTCAGGGCTGTGAAGGAGAATCTGTTCCAGGCCTCTACTTGCCCCTGGGGTTTCTGGCAATCTTTGACATCCCGTTGCTTCTGCCAACGTCACCCTAGTCCCCGCCTTTACGTTTTTCCCTATGTGTGTTTCTTTTTCTTTTCTTTCTTTTTTTTTTTT
>NW_012115844.1:4663382-4665770 GCF_000951035.1 Colobus angolensis palliatus | reverse complement strand
GGTTCAAGTGATTCTCCTGCCTCAGCCTCCCTGGTAGCTGGGACTACAGATACCTGCCACCACACCCAGCTTTTTTTTGTATTTTTAGTGGAGATGAGGTTTCACCATGTTGGCCAGGGTGGTCTCGATCTCTTGACCTCGTGATCCACCCAACTTGGCCTCCCAAAGTGCTAGGATTACAGGCGTGAGGCACCACGCCTGGCCCTATGTATGTATCTGTGTTGAAATTTCATCTTTTTGTAAGGACACCAGTCATAGTGGATTGGGGGCTCAACCCACACCAGTATGCCCTCATCGTAACTAATTACATTTGCAATTGTTCTATTTCCAGGTAAGGTTACACTCCTACGTCCTGGACATTAGGATTTCAGCATATGAATTCCTGGTGGACACAATCAACCCCTAACAAGGTAGAGCAAAAATTTCAATTGTAAAATTATTATTATTGAAGATTAAAACAACCTCTTTAACCTTCCATTATATAATTGCAAGAACCGAAGCCCAGATAAGTTTTAGGGTAGTTTGAAGTGGGAGAGATATGCCTCTCCAGCTCCACCCATGATAAACCACATGGTTTAGAATCCCTCATTGTGAGCCGCGTCCTTCCTATGGGTATGACAATGCCCGCTTGTTGTTACCTAGCAGGAAGGTTATAGATCAAATGGAACTGCTGCTATGAAAACGCGTTGTTGCCTGTAACAGACATGTTTGTGTAACAGGTGTTTCTTTAGGGCCACATAGCAAGTGATGAGCCAACATGCAATAGGTACCTATCGAGCATCACATCAAGTCTGGAGTTTGTTCCTCAGACACAGCACTGTCCCAGTCATTCTTTTATGTAGAGGTCAGGGCAGAAGCCTGAGACTCACAAGCAGGCAAAGGGGACATGTGGCAACACCTCATTCTCAAGCCGTAAAAAAACTGAAATTTGACCCAGGAAATCCAAGTCAATTATGTGGGGAGCTCATATAGAGCAAGGGCCGTTACTCTTTTCACTTGCAAAATTCTCAGCAAAATAACTATAACTGATCTTTCTGCCCACTTAAGGACATGAGTAGGAGGGTAAACAAGCGCAGTTTGCAGGTGGGGCTCATATGGAAGGTCAGCTTGAGAGTCGTGGAAAATTCCGTGGTGGAACACAAGACAACTGAAAGATCATTTTGTCAGTTACCAACAGGGTGGAGTAAGACAGGGGTTTGCACCGAGACATTCACTCACTAGCCGTGTTAATGGTGGGATTGGAGGGGATCAGTCTAATTAAATTTCTGCTTCATGGTTTCCTCCTCTGTTAAATGGGGATACAGCTCTTTATGCATACCTGGGATCAGCTATTCTAAAGTGTGATATTGAAATAAAGCATCTACACATCGTATGGACCTGCAATGCCATTCTTGGGTATAGACCTAGAGAAAGTCACCCCCCAAAGGGTGAGGGGACAGGCATCAGAATGCTGACTGCAGCCTTGTTTGTGAGAAGAGGGAAGTGGAGACAGCCAAGCTGCCCAACGCTAGAGCAATAAGTAAAATACTGGAGATGCAAATAGTGGAACACCAGGCAGCAGAGAGAAGAAATAAACTAGAACAGTGGTTCTCAAACTGCGGTACTAGGACCAGTGACATCAAAATCACCTGATAACTTAGAAAAAGTGCAAATTCCTGGGCCCCAACCAGTTCTAGTGAATCAGCAAGTCTGGAGATGGGGCTTAGCAATTTGTTTTAACAAGCTCTCTAGGGAATTCTGATGCATACTGTGCTCAAGGTTGAGAACCACCAAATTGGAGGTACACGTGGATAGACATTGAAACAGTCTTACACTAAAAATGTTTTGCCTCCTAGTGGATATCGTTCAATGTCTGGACACATATTTGGTTGTCAGAACTGGGGAAGAGCTTCTGGTATCTACCGATGGGGCCAGGGCTACTGCTGAATATCCTACAGCCCAGCGCAACAAAGAATTATCCAGCCCTAAATGTCAGGAGTGATGACACTGAGAAGCCGTGATGTATCCCCTTCGCAAAGTCTCTCTTGTGTCCCCAAAAACAATATTTGCCAAACATTTTTAGAAGAATACACAAATACCATGAGTTTTTAATTAGGTGTTCTGTTGTTCTATTGTGAAGAACAAACAGGAACAAAGGAACGTTTTATCCTAGAGAGAGCGAGAGCGAGAGCAAGAGCGAGAGAGAGAGAGTGTAGCTAAAATCATTTATAATAGTTGACCTTAGTGTTGAGAAATGACATGACATGATGCCTAAAGCAAAATCTCTCGGCTTCCCCTTGGTCAACAGGTACCTTTACCAATGAATTGCTGCAGGTTTGCCATCACCTCAGTAGTCACTGATCTGTGATATATCTTTCTTTCCTTCCTTCTTTCCTTCCTTCCTTCCCT
>NW_012115844.1:4619689-4663112 GCF_000951035.1 Colobus angolensis palliatus | reverse complement strand
CACTGCAAGCTCCACCTCCTGGGTTCATGCCATTCTCCTGCCTCAGCCTCCGGAGTAGCTGGGACTACAGGCGCCCGCCACCACACCCGGCTAAATTTTTTTTATTTTGTATTTTTAGTAGAGATGGGGTTTCGCTGTGTTGGCCATGATGGTCTCCATCTCCTGATCTCATGATCTAGCCGCCTCGGCCTCCCAAAGTGTTGGAATTACAGGCATGAGCCACCTCGCCCAGCCCCTCTCTTATATTTTTAGCATATACATTTGATATTATTCTTGACTTGTATATTTAAACATATCCAAGTTTGATAACTTTATACAGCAATTAATTATTCTGTGGAATCATATCTTTTGTCATGAACTTCAACCCATATGCATATTTTATATGATTTCTGTTAATTTCCTGATAACATATAATCCTTGTTAATATCTCATACTCAAATCTTTGGAGCATTGCTAAGTGAGAATGATTGCTTCCTCTTCCGAATTTGTCTCTTTGTGTCCTGTTTGGCACTCTATACCTTTTAATTCAGGATCTGGATTGTCTTTTAATGGTCTTACACCAGTCAGAATGGTTGTTACTAAAAAGTCAAAAAATAACAGATGTTGGAGAGAGTGTGGAGAAAAGGGAACTCTTATTTACTGTTAGTAGCAATGTAAATTAGTACAGCCTCTATGGAAAACAGTATGGAGATTTGTAAACAACTGAAACAAAACTACCATTCCATCCAGTAATCCCACTACTGAGTATCTACCCAAAAGAAAATAAATTGTTTTATGAAAAATAGGCCCGCATTTACATGTTTACTGCAGCACCATTCATAAGAGCAAAGTGTCAACCTCAGTGTCCATCAACAGATAAAGAAAATGTTACACACTCACCCACACCCACACCCGCACCCACTCACACACTGAAATACTATTCAGCCATAAAAAGAATGAAATCATGTCTTTTGAGCAACACTGATGAAACTAGAAGTCATTATCTCAAGTGAAACAATCAGAAACGGAAAGTCAAATACTGCCAAGGTTTGCTTTTGATGTTCATCGAACCTCTATACTGTAAAAACTATAAGGAACATTGCAAAAATTTGAAACATATAATTTACATACAATTACCTGCCCATTACCTTTTCCCCCATGATATTTACTTGACCACATTTCATTAAATGTTTAGTGTATAGTTCTTGCAAGTATGAAAGATTAGACAGATAAAGCACAAAAGATGCATGTTGGAAATTTCCCAGAAGAATGGTTACTATATACAGTCTCAAGGCGATACTTTTTACTGCCGTTTGTTTTTGAAAAACAAATGGATTTGAAATATAGACACTTATTTATATGAATCAAACCTCTAAGTTTATCCAAAGAAACCAAGAGGATGCCGAGTGGCACAATGTGAGTTGATGATTAAAAGCCAGAAGATATGGCCAGTGGCTGTTTTGGCAGTGGCTGTGGGGCCCTAGTCACGCCAATGCGCCATGAGTATTTCTGGGCACCTACCTGCCAAGCGCGAGGTCTACATAGCCATCATCTGCAGACACCCTGGCTCATCACTGCACTATTGAACCTCACGTGGCACAGACTTTCCTTCCACGGTGTGGTGCTCCTGCAGTTTTCCCCCATTTCCCTAAGTGATACCAGCATGGCCTCAACTCTCAGAGTCATTATATGACCCCTCTGTTTCCCTCACCTTCAATGTTGGTTTATTGTCAAGTCTTACTGATGGCGCTGCCTCCGAAATATATCTGAAAATCTGCCTGCTACTCATTCCCATTCAGCCTTCATTGGCTCTTGCTGGATAAATATAATGACCTCGAACTGTACATTGCATTTTTAATCTTGCATTTGAATACAGTTCTGGCTGTCTCCAAGTTTCCCTTTCCTCTACCTCAAAAGGGAGTTGCAACTGCAAGTGAAGTATATCCTGCTCTATAGATTTAGAAATAGAACCACCACTGAAATACATGTTCCCAGTCTCCTAGCACCTTGAGATCAAAGGAAAAAAACCCAACCAATCAAAATCTTACATGCCTCATGAACTGGAAACTCCAGAACTACTGAGATTTTCATACAGGTCTATTCTTACTTCATTATGCCTCTAGTTTACAACTATATGTATGTTTAACCATTTCATTTTTGAGGGTTTTTTTAACCATCACATGCATACTGTATCTATTCCCTGTGGCACCATCCCAAATATGGAATTCATTCGCTTAATTAATTTACACTCATGTGCGCACGTACACACACACATCTTTTCTACTAAGGTTTAGTTAGAAAGGAAAGCTACAGATTTCTTGGGTACATGTAATATTATGATACATGCATACAATGTGTAATAATCAAATCAAGTTAAAATATCCACCACTTCAAACATTTATCATTTGTGTTGAGAACATTCCATATGTTCTCTTCTAGCTACTTCGAAATATACCATAAATTATGGTTAACTATAGTCACCACACAGTGCTATCAAACATTAGGCCAAATTCCTTCTATGTAACTGTATTTTTGTACCCATTAACCAACTTCTCCAGGAATTTGCACAATCGTTATGTATTAGTTTTAGAAAAAGAATTATTTACTTCTCATCAACAAAAACTTCAAATGAAATAACAGATATCCTTTTTCTGAGACACTCTCTGGCAATGCAACTACAGGGGATTTCTTCCCGGGGGGTTCGGGGCTCCTCGTCCTCCAGTCTCGTGCCACCGGGCTACCCATTCCTCTCCTCTCACGCAGGGGGTTTTAGCCACATCTTTTGTTCCTTAGTTTCTGCTAATCACAGTTCTCAGGCCTTTTCTATAACTTCAGCTTATCAGTGTTACTTCAAAGAAAGATTCTTCCTAAGAGGAACTCTCTTTCATCTGTTAAGATAATATGTTATTATTCTCTCTTAAAAGGGGCTGAAGATTTCCACTCATGTTGAATGTTTCTAACAATTTGAGTTTGATATTTACCCTACAATTATTTACCAATAACTTCTTATGAGTTTGGCATCCTTTTTGTTGCTGTGATATCATAATGGTATGCAAAACCTGTCGAGAATTCTGCTCTCATGGAGGGTAAAATCCATACATGTAGTAGTATCAGTTACTGTTAAAGCGTGACTACAAAAAGAGAAGGTTTTGCAAGAAAGGAATTCAGTCCTGTGAAATCATACCACATGCAAATCTAACCTAGTTTAACGTTTGGTGAGTTTGAAGCAGTGGTTTGCTGCTAAAGGATTAGCGACTGTCTCTCTGAGTGGTGGGGCAGGGGACAAGCTCTAGTGAGCAGTATTTGCGGATTTTCATGTTGTAAATGTCCTCATTATGGCTGATTTCAAGCTATCAATGTCTGAATGTGGAATTGGGTACAAGTGCAGTAGCCACCATCATATAGCACTTTTATTATGCAAAAATGACCTCAAGATTATAGAGTACAATGTGGTGAAAATAATTAGAAAGTAATGAGTTTTGCATATTTATTACCTTTGTTTTTAATATACTTATGAGTTTATGTAATTTCATTTTGAATAATAGTTCTGTTGAACAATCAGCTCATAAAATGTCCGAAAATTTAATGGTCAGTCCTTGTGAGCTCATTCAAGCTATATCTGGCACATTACTGAAGGCTGGGCGGATTTAACAGGATTTGAGGAGCACACAGAGCTAGCAGCCCATGCAAAGGTCCTGTGGTGAGAGAGATTGGCAAGGCTATTATGGCTTTTTGCACTTCATGTTAATAACAAGTGAAAAAGCTACAGGTTTTTAAGTAGAAGTGAAATGGGATGACTGAACTTTGGAAAGTCCTGTGGTGAGATGAGGGGGTTTTCCACTGTCACTGAGTGGTTTTGTTTGAATTTGAGTAAACACCCAAGGACAAAGGTTCAGGCTCTGAATGGGGACTAGTCTTTTACATTCCACCCAACTCTGAATTTCCGTGGCAATCAAAGAAAGACGAAACTAGTAGAGGCAGAAGAGGTGAGAATTGATGAATTAAGAACCTAGAAGGGGTGTGTTGCAGCACATTATAGGTATATATATATAAATATGACAGCAATTCGAGGACCAAAAAAAAAAAACAAAAAAAAACAAAAAAAAACAAAAAAAAAAACAGCCTTATCTTTAAAATAAGTAGCCACAGGAAGCCAAGTGAGTCAGGTGTTTGTTCTCTCTCTCCCTCCTCATGGGTTCCTATTTTTAAAACATCACTTCCTTGAAGTGTCAGACAATTATATCTGCTAATATATTTTTGCCAACATGATCCTAAAGAGAATAATGTGGATTATTTATGCTGCTCTCGTTTGGCGAGAGTGAATAGGACAGTAAATGCTCTGACATTTCATTTTAGGAAATTTCTGGTGCTGGAGATTTCAGAGAGCACAACCCAAGATTAAGAAGACAAATGAGCAGCTTCAGCGTAGGGGGAAAATAATCCACCAGCAATTCTGAGCCCCCCTTTCAGTTATCGCTGTCCTTATGGTATTGGCTTTTATTCCCCCCATCCCCAGGTGATAGCCACAGCTTCCTGTCTCCACAGCTTCCTGTCTCCACAGCTTCCTGTCTCCACAGCTGCCTGTCTCCACAGCTGCCTGTCTCCACAGCTTCCTGTCTCCACGGCTGCCTGTCTCGGGGGTGCCTCTGCCAGACCTCTTTCATGGCAAGAGCCCTGATGCCACTACAGCCCCCCACGTCTGCCTATAAACCCCGTGCCACAATCTACCCCTTGCTCACCAAATCCTTCAAGTCACCACCACCCTGGACATTCACGACAACAGCCCACCTTCCCCACTTCGCTGCCCATTCAGACCCTGTCCCCATCAGTCCTGGGCCAAGTTAGTCTCAAGAAAAACACCTATGGAGACAGTCAAATTCCTGCCTCATTATGTATTAACCACGTTATACTTGGTAAACTGGGGAACCTCTCTTGGTCTTAGTTTTCTGATGTATAAGATGGGGATTTTTTTTCCAAGTTAGGTATTGAGAAAATGAGTGTTTCAAAGAGCCTAGCACCGTCAGTGAATGACAGCACACTGCTTTCTGTGATTATTAATTTTATGCACTACCTGGTTTGCCATGCATCTGTGTGTTTTTCAAAGGCCTGCTAATTTATTCATTCTGAGCATCTGCCATATGCCAGGCACCATGCTGTCCACCTTCTTTTGCTGTCTGTAGTTGATAGGAGCTTGTTGTATTTTGTCTAGAGATGCTTTTATCACTTTTCATAGAATATTAGTTCTGTGTTGCTGCTGAACTAAGTGCTAGAGATCTACAGAGAATGCAGAGATGTGTTCCAGCCCCAGAGAGTTGACATTCCTGCATATCTACCATACATAAGTGCCATTCTCCTGAAGAGTCGTTTCTGAATATATATTGCTTATGTTTACTTCCCAAAAGTGCGTTTTTAAAGTTAGTCTATGGCCAACTGGCCCATTAGAGGTACATGTCTTTTTCTTTTCTTTTCTCTTCTTTTTCCTTTGGAGTGGAATAGGAGAAGGAGATAAACCACTACTCAATAAGCATCTACTATGTAACCGCACTTCTGTTTTATAGTCATTATCTCATTTTTTCCATAAAAACAACCGTATGAAAAGTCTTTCTTTACCTGGTTTTATAATCAAGTTAGCTAAAAGTCAGAGAGGTTAAGGAACTGACTCCCAATCCTAGGATTTGCAAAGCCTGAACCTGGGCTTCCTGACACCAAACCTGGGCATTTTGTTGCATGCAATGCTATAAATCTGTGGTTGACTGCATAGTTCCACCATTCTGGTCTTGGGCCCACACATATCCTCTCTCACAGCATTATGGCAAAAATGGTTACATTGTACTGTCAAGTGAGAGAAACCTGACATTATTCAGCCAAATCTTTCCCTCTTCTTTATTAGAGAATTCCAGGTCACTTTTACTCAGGACCAGTCTGTTGAGAAGTTTGTCCTTTTTGTGATTGAGGGAAGCAAAACAAAAGTAAAGTTGAACAGACTCACCATTGAAGACACAGCAATTTAGCAAGAAATATGATTAAATGACTTGCAACTGTATTCACCACGTGTCTTCTAGATTATGGCCAAATCCCAGCTGCCATCACAAACATCTTCTTTGATGTCAAAATTCCTGGTATTTTACATCAGTGCTTCTTCAGAAAGCTCATCCCTTTCTGGCCCCCTTGTAAAGATCTTGGACTCTGGCGATCTTGGACTCTGGCGATCTTGGACTCTGGCGATCTTGGTCTATTTGATGAGTACAGTGGTCAAGGAGAGCCAGGTCAGACAGAAGTACCTGCCTGCTACCCACGGGGACATGAAGTTGTTAACAGCAGCCTGTACTCTACTGGCTCTGGGACAAAGCAGGTGAGCTGAGCTGAGGTGGGTAGTGGGGGCGGGTGGCGCATAAGCCTGACTCACACCTGCTGTTGACATCAAACAGTCACATGTTCCCACAGTGCCTGTTGTTTGTGTCAATGAAAGGTACACCCTGAGGTCAGGAAACTCAAGATTTCTCCCATCCGAATCTTCCTAGAGCAAAGGCAGCAAATGTGCCATTTCTTTTCTTTCTTTATTTAGAGGCATTCTATGTAAGATCAGAATGCTAATGCTTGGTTATGTCCATTGCAGATATCTTCTCCCAAGATGGGACTTGCCTTCTCACTATTTTCATGGAATCTTTTGATGAAAAGAAGTTCATATTCCATTTCACATTGATTGGTGGTGGTTGCCTGCAGCATAACTTTGCAAAGAGTTCTGAGATCCTGGGCTGGCTCAGTAGGAAAGAGAACTGTGATCTATTAGAAATGTCTGACAACCATGCAGGCTCCTGGGACTGTTATTTTATAGCCCTGGAATACGCTAGCTAACTAGTCAAATGGATTTCAGCTCACATTCCTGTCAAGGTACCTATTGGATAGAACTCTGGGAACATGCAAATGCAATGATACAAATTCATGAAAGAAGCAGAGATAGTGCAGACTTTCAGTAAATAGTAGACACACACACACATAGATGGTTTCTCAAGGAGAAAGGTACGTTTTACCTTCCTAGGGGAGGTGAACTAAGCTCTAGATTTGAAGGATGAAAAAGTTTAAAAAGTAGAACAAAAATGGTATGTTTTCAAATATGCAAGACTAATAAGTTCTAGAGATTTTTTATACAGCATAGTGCCTATAGTCATCAATACTTTATTATGAATTTAAAAAATTAATATTAAAAAATAGTATCAAATAAACAAATGAGCAAATAAAACAAAAAGAACATGAGAAAATTTTAGAGGTGTAGGATATGTTTATTGCCTTAATATTGATGTTTTTTTTTTTCTTGTTGTTTGTTTGTGTGTTTTGAGACAGAGTCTCACTTTGTCACCCAGGCTGGAGTGCAGTGGCATGATCTCAGCTCACTGAAAGCTCTGCCTCCTGTGATTCCCTTTCTCACCCTCCCAAGTAGCTGGGATTACAGGCACTCACCACCATGCCCGGCTAATTTTTGTGTTTTTGGTGGAGATGGGGTTTCAACATGTTGGCCAGGCTGGTCTCAAACTCCTGATTTCAAGTGATCAGCCTGCCTCAGCCTCCCAAAGTGCTGGGATTACAGGTGTGAGCCACCACACCCAGCCCTTGCCTTAATATTGTGGTGATGGCTCCACAGGTATGTCCAAAATCATCACATTGTATACATTAAATATGGGCAGTTTATTGTATACCAATTAGGCCTCGATAATGCTTTAAAAAACTGTCAATAAATAATCATGGGCAGTGGTATGAACAGCATGGTGCATCCATGGAAGTTCAAGCTGTTTTGTGGGCCAGGATCATTTCAGGCTGGCATAGCCTGTGATGGGAAGAGTAAGGCTGGAGAGGCTGCTGGGGTCTATGTCATCATGAGCACACCTTCTCTGTGTTAAAAAGTTGAGATCTTACTCTGCCAATTATGGGGTTCCTGGTCTTTGTCTTATTTATTAGCATCAGGGTGAAATGTGTGAGATTATAAAATAAGGCTTGGCAGACAGGAAAGACAGAATAACAAGAACATGAGGCGGGACAGGCTTAGAAATTAGCAGGTGGCTAGTTAGCAGCCTCAGATCTTTCATCAAGGAGCTGGGCTCAAACTACATGCTTGGCTTTAGCAGAAGCTTCTGTTTGAGGATAGAAGGCTAGCCAAGAAAAAAAGTTGGGGGCTCAGTCTTTGAAAGATTGGGGATCATGGGAGTAATGGGTTATTAAAAGAGGCTTTGACCCAACGATTGGGGCAGCAATCTAGTTATCAGTCTTGGAACACAGGGGACAGGAAGGAGACTCGGACTTAGACCAGTACTGGACCATCATGAGGGCAATTGTCCAGTGCTTAGCAGAAGGTTGGGCAGCCAGAACAAAGCTGACCTGACACTCAGAACTTGCAGCTAATATGTTACCTGTAAGCTTAGCAGAGCAAAGGGGCACACGTTGTGCCACTTCAGAGATCTGAGTTTCAATCCCCAACAGGCCCTTTGTGCCCATAAGAGTTTGAGTACAGCTGGCTCTGCCACAGGAGGCTGAGCAGCCTGTTCAACAGGATGAGAGTAGAGACTGGTGAGCAGCAAGGGCAGAAGGGCCCCTCCAGTGGCAGGGGGAGAACCTGCGGTTGTCTGGCCAGCTTTGCCTGCTCTGTGCTCTTGGCCTCTCCCTCGTTCTCATAGCCGGGATTTCTGGAATTGAAACAGAAAAGCAGGATTTAAGTAGTTCCAAAATGACAGTCCTAGGTTCACTATCAGGCAAATCTTGTGAGCTCCAGTTTTGGTGAACACAGCCTCTGACCCATGTCCCCAGCCTGTGCCCAAATGGTTCAGGTATTGCCCAGCTGAACGACCTTGGCCAAGTGTCAGGAGCTCTGTGAGCACCTACTTCATCATCTACAAAACAAAGAGAATAATTCCAACTTAATAGAGTTGACATAAAACTTTCCTAAGGATATCAGTGAAACCACATACCACCCACTACACATCTTTACTAAATGCTCAACAAATGTGATGGTTGCTGCGGTGATGATGATGGTGATTATGATGCGTTCTGAACTCTTGTTCTCTGTAAGTCAGACCTTGGTAGCCTCCTTACTTGCCCCACTTGCTTCAGAGAGAAAAGAGCGGGTGTGCGGATTAGTGAAGGAGCAAGTCATGGGAACAGAAGAATCCAAGGTAGAGCAGGAAGAGAAATCTAGCTAGAGAAAGAAACAGAAGTCAAAATAAGTAGACTCTTATTTTAAATTTTTAATGACTTATTGGTGGCTTCAAGATAAAAGTAAGGATGCAATTATAATGCAAAGACAGTATTCAAATGGGGAGTTGAATGGGGAGTTCATTAGGTAAGTTGAGTTAACTCAGAGGATCGATTCCTTTTCATGACATAAAACCATCTCTGTTTTGGGTATTGTGAATTGAGAACTCCCCCTCGCCCTTCTCCCAGCCTGTGTTACTTTGTCTTTATCGTTGACTCTGTATCATTAACATTTCACATATCAGATTTTATTATAATTTTCTATTTATCTCTTTTTCCCACCAGACAATGAATTCTTTGGAGGTAAGCACTACGTGTGTATTTTACCTTTGTTTCCCAGCACAAGATAGACAATGAGGAGCTTTGTGTTTGGGAGAAGAGTAAAAGTCAACTGTAGCAAAACCTCTCAGAAGTAGGATTTATAAGCAGTTCTCAAAGGATGCACGTGAAAATGTAATTTCTTGGAAAAGCGGCAAACAGAAAAGAATCAAACAAACCGCAATTGTGTGTAGCAAGGATAAATATGCAATGCATCATCAATAGTATTTGTTGGGCGAATAAAAAAGCCTTTTAGTCAACAATATATAAGCAGAAGAATGGAGCAGGAGTTAGAGAGATCCCTCAAGCAATAATGGAGGCCACTGGAGAGGCAAGACTGCCAAAGGCTAAGTTACTGACCCAGTATTTTTAAAACTGCCTCCGAAAAGAAGCCTGAGTGAAAGAAAATAATTTGTGCAATTAGGATGTATTTTTACTTTGTGTTCCTATCTACTTCCTTCACAAGCTATTTTTGGTAAGTTTTCATTAACCTTCTAACAAAATGCCAATTAAAGCATCTTTTAACAGGCTGTGTTTAGAAGACCGAACCCAAAGAGAAAAACGTGCTAGATCAACACGTCAGTGTAGAAACCAGATTCTTAATCCTAGCTGGATAACAACTGACGTTCTCAGTTGTTTTCACCTGGGATAGCAATATATTACATGAAAACACAAACCCTCCAAGCAGTAATAAGGAATACATAATACAAGACTAGTGCTGGGCTGACTTTCCTACTTTGTTTCGTGGTATCTACTTTTACTTTTAGTTTTGCCTTTTTCCATCAGTTGCTCTGTTAACAGTAATTTGTTTTCCACATATTGCCAAACAATATCCCAGGTTTGTGTTTATCGTATAACCTGACAGTATACTCAAGTCTGTGTTGATGTTTGAATGTTTTGCGTGACATCAGCATTCTCCTGTTTCCGGGAATATGAATGAAACCACACTGCGTGTTTGTGTTTGGATTGCAGGTGCTTTGGGTGGAGTTCTAGTGACATTTATGTCTCTTGTTGAGAAACAAGCCCATAGTGAGATGAAACAAAAATTTAACTTGGTCCTACACACACTGATACGGTGTGGTTCTGTGTCCCCACCCAAATCTCAGGTGGAATTGTAATCCTCACATGCCAGGGGAGGGACCTGGTGGGAGGTGATTGGATCGAGGGGATGGGTTTCCCCCATGCTGTTATCATGATAGTGAGTGAGTTCTCACGAGATAGTTTAAACATGGTGGCACATCCCGCCTTGCTCTCTCTCCTGCTCCAGCATAGGAGATGGGTTTGCTTCCCCTTCGCCTTCTGCCGTGATTGTAAGCTTCCTGAGGCTTCCCAGTCATGCTTCCTTGTAAGCCTGTGGAACTTTAAATCTCTTTTCTTCATAAACTACCCAGTGTGAAAATAGACTTTATAGCAGTGTGAAAATGGACTAATACAGACAGCTTTTCAGATTAATCAGATTTTGACTTTCCTTTTACTTATGCACATTATAATGCACCCTATTCTCTCTGCATTCTGTTCCTCCTCCCTTCCTTGACTGTTTAATTGCTATCGATCCACCAAGTATCCTTCAGGCATCACTCCTCCATGTCCCCACAGCACCATGTGCTGACCTCGTGAGAGAAGTCATCCCACTGAGGTGTTATTAGGGTCACTTGTCAGTCTGTCTCCATTTAACTGTAAGCTAATGAAGGCCAGGTATTTACATTATTGACTATCATATCTCTACTAATAAAGGGACTAACTAATACAGTAAGTGCCCAATGTATGCCTGCAAAATAAAGAAAATTTCAAAATAAGGACAGAGAGACAGATGGGTAGATATCTGCATATATAGTTTATAAATTGATATGGATGGTAAATGATACATACATGTAAATAGAAAGATAACTAGAGGGATAGATACATAATCAATTGGAGACATAGGTAGATTATGGAGACAAAGCTAAGAGGAGGGATGTGAGGATGCTAGGCTCAGGCTGCTGTCTTGTCTCACGGCTTTTTCATTCTTCATGCCCTTCCCATTCAATTCTTTGGAAAGTCCTAAGCAGTGTTCTATCAGATTCATATTGAATTAGCTGGTTTCCCTCTCTACTCCCTTCCTGAAGAGATGGACAACCAAATTTTTGTTGCTGCTGTTGAATTTAATGAGCACTCAATTTTTCAAAGCTGTCTACAGCTGATCTAGTTTCCTTTCAAACTAGTATAAGAAAACAATGTTTTTGCCAGTTATACCTGACATAACATGTGTCAGGCGTTTACATGGTAGGAGTCTATCTACTATACAGATAAGAAAACAGAAATGAATTGTGTCAACAGGAATCGCCTTTAGTCACAGCAGGGCTAGAAGGGGTGGCTCATGGGGACAGAAGGGGTCTTTTCTGCTAAATGAATTCCAACTGATGAATACAATATGTGATCAAGAAGAAATTTCCTGACACTCTGTCTGTGGCTTATATGCTGTATGTTTAATGTGAAGAACGCGTTACATTTATTTCTGATTTCTAAGGTGAAAGTAGATTTAGGCTTATTTGACGGAAAAACTCTCCAGCCTTGCAGAGTTGAACGCAGCAACCTAAGCCTAAAGGAAGTCCTGTTTTCTTTAGCAGTAAAATATGGTTTTGGTTGGAGGGCTAGGATGCAAAATTGGGTGCTTTCTGTCATGGTGGCTGCCCTCCTAATCAGATATGGAATTCGGAGTTGGAAAAATAATAAAAAGTAAAAAAGTAAATAAATCGCCGAATAGGAGAGGAGTATGTGAGGTGAGTACAGCTTAAGCTTCACCATGTGTGGGACTGTGGACAAGTCATTTTTAGTTACCTTTGGTGGGAACTAAATCTTCACCAAATATTCTTAGTGATTATTAGAATGTTTTAAGATCCTGTGAAGAAAACTACAAATTTTAATTTTTTTTTCTTGAGAACTATAAATTTTGCTTTATGACAAATTATTATTTTGTGGTCCAATATCACCAACGAGGCATGCAGGACTCACATTCTTCTAGGTCTTCTCCTCTTCCTGTCTCTTAATTGATCCACTATTCCTCCTCTTTCTCTCCCAAACTCTAAACACAGGTTTCCAGTGTTTAGGTATTACAGAGGTATCAGTTCATCCCTTATAGACAAATTCTTAGGAGTTGCTAGAAATTGTTCATAAACCTGGGTGAAGTAAATTGACTGTAAATATTTATACGGGAGTATGGTAATATTGAAAAAGAAATGCACAATATTAGCACACCCACTCCCAAGCCTCACCTCTTCCTAACTATAACCACGGCTAAGTTGCCCAACCTCTCCTGGTCTCGGATTTCACGACCGTGAATCAAAATGCACCTGATTGCTTAAGTTCTTATAAATAATCAATGACCTAATCCAAAGAAAGTTTGTATCCAAGTGTCTAACATATGGCAAATGCTCAGAAGACGTCTGGTATTACTAAAATAAAATTGGAATTTATCTTACCTGCTAAGGATCAGTGACAGTGCTGCCCCTGATAGTTTTGTGTTTCATTGGTTTCCTGTATCTCATCTAGTCAAATATACTTCTTAAACATTTCTGAATATTATCAGTCCTATGATATTTATAGAGCAGGAAGACTTTTGAAACAGGAAATAGGAGCGTTGTATCATGTATTTGATATAGTGATGGAGTGTCCTCCGCAAACCCTCTGGTTGCCACAGAGTCTAAGTCTAAGCTTGCCAGCGCGGCAACCGAGACGACTCTCAATGAACTGTCTTCAGCTTCAGTTTCTGTTGCTTCTCTACATGAACATTCTCTACACGAGCCGGCCAAGAATATGACTCCTCAAGCGTCCTTGGTTACCTGCTCATGTACTCCTTCATTCTAGGAGCATTTGGCCAGAGTCATCTTTCTGAAATGGAAGACTCATGTATTGCTCCTGTGTGTCAGATGGGAAGCTGATGGAGAGTCGTCAGCAGAGAAAAATTCAAAGCGATTGCAGTGATTTATGTGACTCTACAGATCCTGGCCCCAGCTCCTGTGGATATCACCTCCCACCTCTCTCCTCTTCACTGGCTGCACTCCAACCATATTCGTTCCCTCACTTTCTTCACACTCAATAAGAATGCTCTACCTCACGGCCTTTGGATATTCTGTTTCCTCTCCCTGGAAATACCTAATCCACAGGTTTTCACGTCTCCCTGCTTTTCTCCTACGATGGGTGGCAGGTGGAATGTCACCTTCACAGACAGGCTGTTTTCTGTGTGCACTTTATTACATAGCAACACTTCCTTTGTCCCTTTCAGTTTCCTTATGCTGCTTTATTACTTTTTTCACAGCACATCTCTCCACTAGATAAGTCTGTCTTCGTTTTTTTTTTGTTTGTTATGTAAGGTCCATGAGAACATGCAGTTTGTCTTATTTTATCTTCATTGCCCAGAATAGTACATTGGGTAGTATTAACCATTACCTCAGAATGACTGGACCCTCCACCAAGCTCTCTAGTGTTGTTCACAGTTTCCCCTTGTCTAGAGTTCCTCGTTACTGTGTTTAAATTTGGCTCAGCTTTTTTTCAGCTTACTGAAATCCATCATCTCTTTGAATCCTTCAGTGAACATCCTGGTCTATAGTGATCATCTGTCCCCCTACATTTCTGGAGAAATAAAAAAATTTACTTGTCAATTACCATCTGTGACTTTGTATGTGCAAAGTAGGTTGTTGGTTATGTAAATATGTCCTGGAGTCAGATTGCCTGGGATCAAATCTTGGCTTAGCCATTTATAAGTTGAGTGACCTTGTGCAAGTGACATAGCTCACCTGCCATTCCTTCACCTGTCAGAGAGAATAGGATTAGTGCCCGGTGCGTTCATTTACTGCACAACTTAAATGAGTCACATTCATCAAAGCACCATCCTTGGCACATAAGTGCTTGGTCAACGTTTGCACTGATTTTTATCACGTACATACATTGTGTCACCAGCTAGATCAAAAGCTCTGTTCTATGTGCCATAACATCTGGCAGAGTCTTCCACACAGCAGGTAATAACTCTATTGACTTTTGGAAAAATTATTTCCCAAAAGAAATGTCAGAAGAAATGCTTAGAAAAATTATGCCAAAGTAATTATATTTGTGAAGCTGTTTTGGGACTTAGAAAGGGTAAAGGAGAGTTTCAAAAGAAATTCCCTTTACATACTCAGTTGGAAAACATTTTCTAAGCATGCACTAAGGGCTAGCCATTGTGCTCTGTGCTCTGGAGATGCAGTGATGAAAATGACATGGATCTTTTCCATACGAGTTTGTGGGGACAAATATGTGAATGAATGGCTGTAACAGAGTGTGAAGAGGGCTGAAAGGGAGGTGTGTGCAAAGCATGATAGTGTCACAGCGGTCAGTTATGGATGGGGGATGTACTGGATAGTTGCTTTTTCAGGTTGACTTAGGTAGCCTGCATTTCTATTTCTGTGTGCCGCACGAACAATTTTGAAAATGAGAGTGGCATTAAGATTGAAAATGAAATTGGGTCCCCAGGGAATAAGAGCAGAAGTGGTTTGGGGAGAATATACCACAACTGCGTAAAACAAGAAGCACAGATTGAACCAAAATTGTTTATTTCATTAGGTTTTGCTATAACCTAGAAAAAAAATTCTGAAAACAGCACATCGACTAAGACTTAAGATGTGTTGCCTTGTTGTTCTAGCATGTTGTTGACTAATTCAATTGTTTCTGTCTTTAATGTTCTCTAATTGCAAGAATAATGTGAAGATGGCATAAAACTGTCAGGTAACTGTCAGGGCCATGAAAAACAAAGCATGTTCTGGCCTCCAGGCCCATGGTTTATGCCGCCTGCTCTCATCTGTCTGCTCCTACCCATTATTCTGATTTCTGTCTTATCTGACAATGTCTTTCAATGACAAACACAACATTAAGGTAGGTTGAAAATGTAATTCTAACCAACACTTTTAAGAGTTAAAAGAAAAAATAAGCATCTTTTACTTGAGAATTTACCTGTTCACAAGTAAATTGAGTTTCTGTTAATCTTTGTATATGTGTGGCTGGTGTGCCTACTGTTAGCTTAAATTGATACAAGATCAAGATATAAAATCAATTACATTTCTCTATACTAGCAATAAACAATATGAAAAGTAAACTAATAAAACAATTCCATTTACCATGGCATTAAAAAAGATTAAAATACTAAGAAATTAATTTAACAAAAGAAGTGCAATACTTACACATGAAACTATAAAACTTTACTGAAAGAAGTTAAAGAAGATTCTTTAATTTAGGTAAATTAAAGAAAAATCTTTAATAAAGGGAAAACTATTTTATTTTCATGCCTCAGAAGACTTAATATTGCTAAGGTGGCAATACTCCCAAAACTGATCTACAGATTCAATAAAATCTCTATCAAAATCTCAGGTAATTTCTTTTGAAGAAATTAAGCTGATTATAAAATCTATATGGAAAATCAAGAAGCCCAGATTGGGAGAAAAAATTCTAAGAACAAACAAAGTTCGATAACTCACATGTTTTGATTTAAAAACTTACTATAATTCTATTGTAATCAAGATAGTGTGGTGCCGGCATAAGAATGGAAACAGAATAATGGAATAGAATCAAGGATGCAAAAATAAACCTTTACATTTATCACAAAATTAAAAAATTATTCTTCAAAGGGCACCGTCAAGAATGTGAAGAGGCAAACCACAAAATGAAAAAATACCTGTTTGTAAATTATCTAGTAAGGAATTTGTATTACATAAAAATATTTTAACCCAACAATTAAAAGGCAAGTAACCCAATCAAAAAGATGAGCAAATAATCTAAATAGACATTTCTCCAAATAAATATTAAGTATTTCTCCAAGGAAGATATACAACTGACCAATAAACACACAAAAGTAATGCTCAAATGTCATTATTCATTAGGGAGATGTATATCAAAATCACAATGAGTTACCACTTCACACTCATTAGGATGGTTAAAATAAAAAAGACAAGTATAAACAAGGATGTGGAGAAAATGTTAAGCAGAGTTATCACCTACAGATTCCATTTCTGGATATAAAACACTTGGACACAGATGTTCATAGCAGCATTATTTGCATTAGCCAGAAGTGGAAACAACCCAAATGTTCATCAGTTAATGAACAGACAAACAAAATGTGATATATCCATACTAGGGGATGTTACAAAGTCATAAAAGTGAATGAAGTACCCATGAGTGTTACAACATGAATAAACCTTGAAAACATGTAAAGTGAAAGAAGCCAGTCACAAAATATCACATATCACATGAGTCCATTTCCATGAAATGTCCGTAACAGGCAAATCTATAGAATCAAGAGGTAGATTGGAGGTTGTTTGGAAGAAGTAGTTAGGGAAATAGGGAGTGACTGCTAATTGGTACAGGATTTTTTAAGGAGTAATGAAATGTTTTAAAATAAAATAGTCATAATTGTTGCACGACTCTGAGTATACTAAAAATCACTGGATTGTACACTTTGACACAGTGAATTTTCTGACCTACAAATTGTACCTCAATAAAGCTGTTATTTCAAAACCCTGCATAAATTGAGTTGAAAACAGTGGCAGCATTAGAATCCTAGACTCCTAAGATCTGAATGAATTTTGAGCATCTTCTAGGACAATGGTCTTCAGTTGCTTGAATCCTCTCCTGAAAAATGTTTTATCTGTGTTAGGGTCACACCAAACACAGAAATCATCACTATTCTTTCCCTGGATGAGTTTGTTTGCATGTTAGGAAGCTTAAGAGCTGCTATTATCATTGTATTGTTATATCATTGTATTGTTACAATGATAATAGCATAAATATATTTTATAAATATATTAAATAAAATATATGTTACATTATATTTTTATAATACATTGTATTTTGTTGTGTTTATTATGACCTAGGCACAAAGTGCTTTATATCGCTAAGTATTTAATATCTGTGTCATGAATTGGTTTTGAGGTTATGGTGGGCTCCCTTTTACACAAAACTGAGGCCCAGGATTTAAAAAACAAATTGAAAGTCACATAGCTGATAAAAGAACTTGAGCCATATTTGACTTCACAGGCTACTTTTAATTAGTATTTCATATTGGCCTAAATCTAAACTGAAATGTCTCCTTGCAATTGCTCATTCTTTCTTTCTGACTCCTTCATGTCACTGTAGAAGTCTATTTACTTACAGGAAAATGTTTTCATATCCCCTTAAGTCTTCTACACATTGAGTATCTGGATTTACATCACTTCAGTCAAGGTTTTCAAGTTATGGTCCTGAGACCTTTTCTTTTTTATGTTTTAATTTTTTTTATTTTTTAAATTTTTTATATATATATATATATATTTTGTATTATACTTTAAGTTCTAGGGTACATATGCATAACGTGCAGGTTTGTTACATATGTATACTTGTGCCATGTTGAGACCTTTTCTATATTTGTCTGAAAGTGCGGTGTACAGAGGTCAAGAAATAAGATGCAATTACTCCCAGCTGTGGTGTCCTAGGCACCTTGAAAAGAACCTCTTGCTCATTCCAAACAACCACAAAAGTTAGACAATATTTTGCATATTTTACAAATGACAGCATTGAACGCAGAGAGGCTGAGATCTTGTCCAAGATTACACAGCCATAAAGTAATGGACACAAGCTTTGAAACCATGTCTGGTTGTATTTGTTACTACTGACTTGAATTAGTTAATAGACTAGAAATTCCCCATTTCTTCAACATTGTAGACACACAAAATCAACTACATTAGCTGGAAGGATCATACTGAAGACTAAAATCCTCCTAGCAGCTGGAGGTTGTAAATCTTAGGGCTGGAAGTTAGTGTGAGGCCAAGCTTATTAGTCATAATTAGAAGTCCTTAACATTTCAGAAAGGCTCTTTGTTGAACTGGACACTTTCTCTTGAAAGGAATAATGCAAACCTTTCAATTTATTTTATTTTATTCTGTTTTTCCTACCACAGTGAGGTAGTGTCTGGGTGAGAACATTCCTTTGCTTTTCATTTCTTCTCCCAGAGCACCCTTTTCATAGAATGTTTTTTAACTTGGCAGTTATTTTGATTAGAGTATAAAATTCGCCTTTTATGCTGAAGGATATTTTTCCAAAAGCTTGTAGAGTCATTGCAGCTATTTGGCAGCAGGTTGAGGATGGGGAATGTGTACCCACTCTTGATGGGGAGGCCCAAACCTTTGGCTGCAAGCACTGGTAGAATCCAGGGAGTGGCTAGCAGCTCTTTTCACATGCGAGGCCACTGGCCACTGAAGGCATAAAGAGGGCTTTATTTTAATGAGGCAGCTGGTAGGAGGGCTGCCTAAAGTCAAGCTATGGCAACCAATAGGACTGTCAGAAACGGTAAACAAATTGCAGCCGTTTTCCAAAGACTTCTCAGAATTGCCTGGGAGGTGAGTCAGCCTCCCCCATCCCAACGAAGGGGACGGTGACCCAAGGAACTTTCATCTGAGGGACTACTGTTGGTTTGCATTTTTACTTTCAAAATGAAAAGTGAGGACCTGAGGCCTTAGAAAAGGATGGCGATGCAAGTGTGAGTGGCTGTATCTCACTTCTCCAACGGGCAACTGTCCTGCTAGAAGAGGAAGCAAAACCCAACCACCAATCAAACACCTTGAGGGCTGGACTTTCATTTAGGGACTCTGCACATATCATCTTTGTTAATACCCACAAGAACCTTTGGTGGCAACTAATCTTAACCACATTTTTAATATATATATATATGTGTGTGTGTATGTAGATATAGATATAGATAGATAATTTCTATATGAAAAGGAAAATATTAAGAAATAGGCCTGCAATTTGAATGTAGACCCATATTACTCCAGGCACATGCTACTATGTCTCGTAGCCTCACCACAGAATTGAAGAAACGTTTTATTTGACAATTCTGTTAGAGTTCTCGGTGCAACTTAGAGTTAAATAAATAGTTCAGATTCTAGTGAGAAAATTATTTTTTCTTTGTTATCTTTTTTCTTTTCCTTTCTGAGAATCCTGATCTAACCCATTAATGGGAGGTAATATGTTATCTGTTCAGCACCATTGCTTGGCTTCCTTTGTTTATTCACTCAACAAGACTTACTAAGCAAACCAGACATGTTTATAAGGAGTGTGGATACAGAAGTAAAACTGTAAGCAGTGTCTAACCCCATAGATGACGTATTTTAATGAAAGGAACCAATAATAAGCCAACATTTCAGCCATCCAATGGGAGTTAGTGCTAAGTGCTTTGAAAATATAGAGTAGGGTTGTTAGGGAGACAAAGAGTATGCCTACTTAGGTCTGCTGGTCAGAGGAGGGTTCTTTGAGGCAATAACATTTGAGCAGAGGCCTGAACAAAATAAAACTCTACATCGTACAGATATCTGAGAGAATATTCCAGGTGGAAAACCCCATTAGTATCACTTAAGCAAATGTTCCTGTAAAGGAAAGTTACTTTTGGAAGCATCAATATACTTTTAACAACTTTGCATGTTGGAGAATCTTTGCTCAGTAGATGAAGGTCAGGGTACCATACTAGTAGCACCATGGTGACAAGATGACCCTACAGCTGCTCCAGAGAGCTATAGCCCAGCAGTGACCCTCAGAAGTGACTTTAATCTGATGAATGTGGAAAAAAAGTCCTTGTAACATGGATTATTCTGGAAAACGGCCTATGTTTTAAATAAAAAGTCATAATCAGTTTAATAAAATTTTTAGGCTTTATGGGTCTTAGGCTCTCTTTCACAACAACTCAACTTTATCACTGAAGCAGAAAAGCATCCGAGACACAGGTAAACCAATGCGTTCCACTATGATTCAACCAAATGGCACCAGCACAGGTTGGCTGGGAACTCCTCCCCTAGAGTTACATTGTTCGAAATCTGGACAGATATCTGCCCTTACATGAAAGACGGCCAACTGTTAGGTTTTTAAATTTCTTTCCGGTTCTTTTTTTGCTCTTCTCTCTCTGCCTTCACTGCCTGCTTCCTACATTGGCCCCCCGAGACCTCATTTGCCGCTTTGCCTGTGCCATGGGCTGGTCAACCCATTATCAGTCACGTTACAGTTCTATCGAAATTAAGAGCAGAAAGGTTCTAAGTTAGGAAATACTGTGTAAAGGGAGAAAAGGGAACCATAAGTCAGCCCCAAAGATAATTTGCCAATGCTTCAGAACAAGAAGTTTCTGAGAGGTATTCTGGAAGTTCTAGGATCTTTGTCTTTTTCTGTGTTGTTTGCTGAACTCTGGAGGGCTAAGGATTGTGGGTAAGGAAAATGAAATACGACTGTAACACGAAAACCCATTTAATTGGATCCTACTAACTAAAGCCTCGAAATAACTGTTACACTTTGCTTTCCTCCACAGATTGATTTTTCTGAGGACAAAATAAATATCCACAGTCAGTTACAACTGTAAATTTTTTGAGTGTCCAGTGTATGGAGCCCTTTCTCCAAGAACTCACTGCCATAAATACAAATACAACTGAGAACTGGTGATTTGAGGATGACTCTTGGGATAGCGGGCTAGGCGGCACTTCACACTGGGTTTTGGGGCCATGTAGGGGTGTAATCATGTTATCACCCTGCACAACCCCAGAGGGTACCATACACAACCCATTTGGCCAAACATGGCAGTCCTGAAAGGAATGATGATTGAAAACCAAGACTGAGCTTTGGCAAGGAAACCACCTCTGAATTACCGTCTTATTGTCCATAGTGTAACGACAGCATCTACCTCTTAGTAATTTTGTGAACATTAAATGAATAAAGCATGAGAAAAGACCTACCTCTGTGCTTGGTACATAGTAGGTACTCAGTAAAACATTTTTTCTTCCATTCAGAAGCAGATAAATGAAGGCATGCAAAACAATAGTTCATGATAAGGAAATTGGGCCCAGAAATTTTTTTTTAAACCACAGAAAATTAGGAAAAAATAGATTTAATACCTATTCTCCTACTAATCTAGAGGCTGTGGGATTTTTTAGTTTCTCTTACCAGCAAATATGTGTTTCCTGCAACTCACTGACACCTCCCTTCCTCACTAAAGCAAAGGTCCTCTTCCCCAAGCATTCTTGCTAAGTGAAGCTGGACTGTATTAACTTCAAAGAGTGAATCCTGTCACTATATTCATGATCTCTTATGATATTTTTAGATAATCACAACTTACTATATAATAAAATTTTGGTAAACTGCAATACAACTATGTAGACATTGAAGATCTTATAAAACAAGAGAGCAGTTTCATGAATGACAAATTTTCAACACACAAATCTGATTATGCAGTTAATTTCCTCCTCCTTAGCCTAGAACCTGCTGTTCATTTCATGTAGCCTTCAGATCATGGTCCATTCTGTCTCAGACAGCCCCTCCTCACTTGCTGTTCAGCAAAGCCTTCTCTGATAACTGTAGCCCAGTGTCCCTTAATAGAGTCAAGAGACACAAAACCCCTGACTTCTGTCTTTCTCATTGCCACACCTGGGAATCTGCTTTATTATCTGCTTTATTACAGCATTGGGAATGTAGATTCCCAAACTAGGTACTGTTTGCTTTCCTTTCCCCCACGTTACATGATTAGTTCTTGAATTGCAGAGAGGGTTTTCTCTATCTTAATTCACCTTTGAATCGGCAGAATTCAGTCCACTGATCATGACTCAGCAGGCAAAGCGACAATTGCTGAATGAACGTTTGCTCTACATAGGATGACAGCTGTTAAGTGTGGCCTCCTCACTACTGTACAGACACCTCTGGATTTGTCCTGAGGGTAGACTTTTAAATATATTTCTGGAGTTTTATTTCTTTGTTTTCATTAACTCCATTGATTCGTATTTCCAGCTAATTCAAATAAACTTGGTGATTTGTGATTTCTCAATTCACTACAGATTAAAAGATAAATCAGAATATGGCATTCTTTAGAAGGGGAGCTTAAACATGCACGTTTACTTTTATTCCTTTTTTTTTTTCTTTTTTTTGAGACGGAGTCTCGCTCTGTCTCCCGGGCTGGAGTGCAGTGGCCGGATCTCAGCTCACTGCAAGCTCTGCCTCCCGGGTTTACGCCATTCTCCTGCCTCAGCCTCCCGAGTAGCTGGGGCTACAGGCGCCCGCCACCTCGCCCGGCTGATTTTTTTTTTATTTTTTAGTAGAGACAGGGTTTCACCGGGTTAGCCAGGATGGTCTCGATCTCCTGACCTCGTGATCCGCCCGTCTCGGCCTCCCAAAGTGCTGGGATTACAGGCTTGAGCCACAGCGCACGGCCTCTTCTAGATTTTCTAGTTGATTTGCGTAGAGGTGTTTATAGTATTCTCTGATGGTAGTTTGTATTTCTGTGGGGTCGGTGGTGATATCCTGACCTCGTGATCCGCCCGTCTCGGCCTCCCAAAGTGCTGGGATTACAGGCTTGAGCCACCGCGCCCGGCCCTTTTATTCCCTTTGTAGTTAGAGAGGGAGAGGGAAAGTTGTCTGAAGAAGGAGCAATCTCCCCTATCTCAATCGCATGAGGTGGGCTCCCATGTGGTGGGATATCCCCACAGGAGGAAACCACAGGGAGAGTGGTGAGCTGCTGGCCAGTGGCCACCAGGCTCACAGAGCTGGAATTCAAACCCATGCATGGAAAGCCAAACTCTGTGTGTGTTTGCCCGTTATGCTGTAAGTGAGTAATAATGACAACATAGAGAATAGGGAAAGTTAGACAGATGTTTCCGAGTCTAGAGAATCGTTTGTTGGCAGCATCTTTTATAAAATCCTAGGTTTCAAAAAAAATATTATGAGAGTTTGCTGAAGAATTTTGCTGTTAAAGTAAGCTTTAGGTGTGTTTATTACATTTCTGAGCTTAAAATAATAAAAGTTCATTTGGATTATAATTTCTGAATCTTGATTTTATTACACGCCTCTAACATGCACTTCATCCTTTCTGTGCATCTCAGGTTGGTCCTGGACAATCAGAAACCAAAGCAGAAAGCAAACAGTAGGGTTCTGCCCCTCATTAAAGTTCTCACTTTTGGTTCTTTCACAGAAGAAAGTAGGAAAACTCCTAGCGCAGAGGAAATTCTGATGCATTACTCACAGAGTTTAATCAGACCATATTGCTCATATTTCATTTCAATTCTTGATATCAGTGGTGTTCCTTAAAATAGAAAATCTTAATTTCTAAGCTGTAGAATCAATAGATTTCTCTGCAATTTCTTTCAGTTGGCATTTAATAACAGCACTAAGTAAATTTCCAACATATAACAGAACTCAACCCATACTGTTGACAAATTGAAAGTTTAATCTACCTGGCAGGTTAAAAAAAAAAAAAGCCAACTTTTTAAAATTCAATTGTATCACTGAAAGGACTCAGGAAGTTGAGTTCACATGTTTTAATCACTGCTATTTTTGAAGCCCTACACTAAGCCTTGCGGGGGCATAAAGGTGACAGACATTTAAACACAAGTGTAATACCCTTTTATGAATACAAATATAGTTGTTCAAAGGATAGAAATGATAAAAAGAAGAATGTATACGTTCTGTCTAGAAGACGAGTTGAAGACTGTACTCTAAAGGGGATGTCTCAGTTAAGTATTGACTATTAATAATATGCAGGAATTTGTGAGGTGTATACAGGTCTGGAGAGGGGATTCAAGCAGAGGCAACTGGAGGTGCAAAAGCAAATAGGCGTGGATTTATTAGCCTTATTTGATCATTCCATAATGTATACATGTATTGAACATTACATTGAACCCTATAAATATATACAATTATTATTTGCCAATTATAAATAGAATTATGCTTAAAAAATACACAAATGGGCATGGACCAGCATGATGTCTGAAAAAAGACAAAAGGAATTGAGCAGTGCCGCAGCTGAACATGCAATGGGTGAACAGGTTCAGCCCCTACGTTTTGCAGTACGGTTGCAAAACAAGAGATGAGACAAGGAAAAATGAATATTAATGTTATTGAATACTGAGGTGGGATCAACTCAGACACTAGAAAACACTCAAATACCTAAGACTTACAGTAAAGCTTGGCTTACACCGGTTCATTACTTTGGGATGATTTAACTAAATAAACCATTTAAAAATCTTAAAATATTTTAAATTAATTTCCAGAAGCACAGTGGATGCACTTATATATTCCCTATCCAAATATTAATCCCCACTCATTGTTAAGTCCTGGAATAAATACAGATACTTCAAATCCTGGATTGGTAAAGTTAACATTCATTCTTAGAAGAAAAAAAAGCAAAAAGACTCGACACTATCAAATCCTACCACTAATTAAAATTTGGAAGAGGTTTAAATTAATATCCAGAAATAAGCCAAAAGCTCAAAGAAATGAATACAAATGTCAGGAAATGGTTATATTTTCCAGCAAATATCATTAATACATTCTAAACACATCTGCTTCAGACTGCAGTTGACCGTGCAAGAAGTCACTCCCGTAATGACTTAGAAAGGGACTGACTGAGCAAAACATTTCAATTCTGGAGACTTATTCTCAAAACTTGTATGTGACGTTTTCAAAAATGAAGATAGGTTAAATGCATAGCCCCAGCTGTATCCCTGAAATTCTTCTCCACGTGTTTCAAAGATTTTTTTTTTTTTTTTTTTTGGGATGAAGTCTTGTTCTGTCGCCAGGCTGGAGTGCAGTGGTGTGATCTTGGCTCACTGCAACATCCACCTCCTGGGTTCAAGCAATTCTCCCGCCTCAGCCTCCTGAGTAGGTGGGACCACAGGAGCGTGCAACCACGCCCAGCTAAGTTTTGTACTTTTAGTAGAGGTGGAGTTTCACCATGTTGGCCAGGATGGTCTCGATCTCTTGACCTTGTGATCCGCCCACGTTGGCAAGATGTATTTTTAACAGCATTCAAGATATTCATCAATGTGGCAGAAATTCCAGGGACAAGTTGTGATTTTTGCCATTAAGGCATGCTTCATTTGCAAACCTTGAGTCCACAGACTGCCCTGGATGAACAAATTGGGATCGTGTCAAGAAGGCCAGAGGTTGGCCCTAGGATAAGCCATACCTCCTCTTCCTATCTCTAAAGTTGAAATTGAATTGTCGTGAACATTATTTTGCATGGTGGCTGTGGGTGCACATTGTATAAGGAGCTCTGTCCTCTCACATGATTCTTTCCCGGCTGCCCAGGAGAGGGCCCACCTCCCTTGCCTTTCCCTCAGACTCTCACATGGGCTTGTTAGCCCATCTTCCCCTCTCCAGTGTGGCTCTACTCCAAGTCCTTTTCGACGCTGCTAAACTATTAACTTAAATGAGTATCTGAATAAATCCTTTATGAACTTCCTGTTGGCTATAGGATAAATGATCACATGCTTTAGCCCTGCATTCATAATGAGACCCAGCATACTTTTCAAAAAATGGCCTTCTAGTCAAGCTGCTTCCAGCCTCCAGGCCATCCCAAGCTCTGTCCCTGCTCTGTCCCTTTGAGCTTGCTGACTCTGCCTGAAAGTTCATGTTGCTGTTTCTTGCTCAACTCAAGATAACAAAACAAAAGTGCTTCCATTGAGAAACTTCCCAAGATTCTCAGAAAGGTGGATAGCCTGACCCTTGCCTCACGCATAAGTGGCCCTCACTAATTTGACTCGGGACTCCTTGAGAAAGAACCCATGCTTTATTATTCGTGGCCTCCAGAGTGAAGCCTAGGAACCTGGAGTGAAGTCCATGTTTGGTAAATGATGGCTGGATTCCACTGGAATTATGGGCCAGGTGTCAACCACGCTGAGATACATGTGAGTGGCCTTTCCTGTTTCCTCCTGGCAATTCTGAGCAGCTTAACTGAGCTAAGCAAGAGGCAGAGTTCAGTCAATTTTGTTCCATGATCTGCAGGCGTGTGACAGAGGATGGAAGATCTCAGTCACTCAAAGAAGGACCCGCTGCATGAAGTTTAAAGGCATGCATATGGGCTGGCTCACAGGCTGATCCCACAGGCCCTGGGGATTTTCTCCTCTCAAGCTGTGAGTCTCTGTGGCAACCACATTTCCCCAAGCTTCTTTCAGGGGAAAGAGACTATTTTAGATAATGAAGACTTTGGTCACACTTCAAACATACCATTCTTAGGAAAACAAAAATTGGAGTTCTTCTTCCTGAAAACTTTCCCATTCTCTTTAGTCCTCTTTCTACTTGATATCCAGTACGTCTGTGCTGAAGGAGGCTGCTGGAGCCAGGAAAGCACTCACTCTAACACCTGGAAATGCTCCAAAATGCCTATGGTGGGTGAAGTATAGAGCAAAGCCCCTCACTTCACTCCCAAAGCTGTCTCATTTTGGCATCAGGCTACATAACCACCCTTTTCTCTCCCGGCTAAGTCAAAATGTAGCACTTACCTCTCTGCAAATTTGTTATGCAAATATTCTTTTTAGAGCCTTTGATTAATAATGGTAGCACACTAAAGTGGAGAATACAAAAACACTAAAATGCATATATAAATGTATATACATATATATAACATATATACAGAGAGTGAGAGAGAAAGGGGAGAGAGAAAGACAGAGAGAAAAAATTGTCTTGAAACATTTTGAAGGCTGTAAGCCAGGTGCTGTTTACCAGATTGTGCAAGGGGGGAAACTGAGGTTCAAAGGGTAAGTTCCTTTCTCATGAGTAGTGAATGATCAGGCTGGATTTGAACTCTAGTTGGCAGTACTTTACTTTCTCTAAATGACCCTGCCATGCATCTTCTCCAGAAAGCACAACTGATTATACATATAAGGCAAAGTCCAGAAAAAAGAATTTGTGGTAAAAAGCAATGCAAGTTTCAGTGAGAAGTTGTTTTCTCTGCCATTGCTATTCATCATGCTTTCAGCTTTTCTTGGGTTATTTCTGCTTAGTGGAACATCAATATCTTTATGCTCCATTATTTTATTAAGTATATTAAGCAGGGGAATTGCACTCACAAAATGTACTTTAAAAAATATAAATGTTCTGCAAACAGAGGCAGTGTTAGAATTGTTATCATTGTTGTGAGCATTTCTCTTGCTGTAGTTTGCTGGTTTGTTGTTTCATCTAATCTTTTTAATTGTACATAGCTTGGGTGGAGCCTACTAATTGCTTCCTCAATATCCATTTTCCCTTTCTTCTTAATTGATGAGGCTTCTTGTGTTTGCTCATTGGCAATGTTCTCATCTAAAAACTCCATTTCTCATTTTCCCCTGTGGTTAAAGACGGCCATGTGACACACTTTGGGATAACAGAGTAAGCAGAAATCACTAGGCAAACTCTTACAAAAGACCCTTAAAAAGTGGACTTGACTGGTCAATATATTTTAACCACTTTTCTTTCCATATTTGCTTGTCTAGAATGCAGACATAGAGGTTGAGATTGTTGGGAATTGAGCATCTTGTGACTATAGAGACAGTGCCTACGAAGATAGACACAAGGACTTTGTTCTCAACATCCTTAAGCCAACGAACCATAGCCAACAAAACACCTACTCAGTAACTTCTTATGTGAGAGAATAAAAATAAACATCTAACTTGTTTAAGCTTCCATTATATAAATTTTCTGTTATGTGTTGCTAAACTCAACCCCTCAGTGACATAGCCATCCAAAAGGAGCAAAGTATATTGTAAAAGTCCCAAACTAGAAGTTTGAGATCTCTTCATTGGTCTTCTGGCCACAATTCTTTTCTTTATGCCTAGTAAGTCTCCACATTTTAGCTAGATTAGTCTTTCTACTGCCTTATTCTAAATATTACAACAAATTTTCATTGTTTAAGGACAAATTCCAAAACACTTGTAATTAGAAGTCCCTTCTAGATCTGGCCCCTGCCTACCTCCCCATCCTCATAACTCATGTCATTGCCACTGTCTCTGCCCTGCAGCCACAGTGATCTTATTTCCCCAGTGCACTGCATGGTTACTTGGTTTTCCATCCTGATTGCTATTCCTTTTGCTCAGAGCATTCTCCCCATCAGGACTTTCTCTTTAAATATCAAAATAAATGTAACACTGTTCACCAATACCTTTTATGTCACTGTGGTTATCCCCTTTAGAAAAATTGCATTTAGTCTCTTCATGTCTTGCTCACTGGACTATTCCCAGAGTCTTGTCCACTAAACAGGTGATAATGAGAGAAGGGGCCCTGACGTGTCTTGTTTATAATAATATCCCTAAAACTCACTCTAGTGCTGGGCATAAGGAAAACACTCAACTTATTATATGAATGTAAACTTCAGAAAGTCATCTCTCTTGTCTCAGAGTTTTGCTTCCGGGAGAAACCTAAATTAAGGCTTCAAATGCAAATTTATTTAGAAGGTGATCCCAGGAAAAGCTAGGGGAGTAAGAAAGTAAAGGACAGAAAAAATAAGAAGCTAACAAGGAACATATTATTATATCAAGAAATGTTTGATCATGTACATTTCGGCACTGTGGACAGCTTATTCCACTGAGGAATTCTGAAAAACAGTGGAGAACAAATCTGAGTTATATTGCCAAGGGGCGAAGGAGCTCTGGGGCGTTAAGCAATCAGCTCCAACCAAGCATTGGTTAAAAGCTGTTGGGTTGTGGTGGTAATAACACCCCAGCACTGCTGGCCTGCTTGGCATGCATGTAGGGAAATCTTGTCTTCTAAAGAACACCAAACCTTCTAGGGAGACAGCTTGGATTCTGGCAACTGACAATGAGGGAGTGTGAATGGATGATAAATACTGAGGGGATACTAATGGACACCCACAGAGCGCCTCACATCACTACACTTCTCTCAGCCAATACTCCTCATCTTAACATGGATTTGGCAGCTCCCTGGAATATTTCTGCAGATTGAACTATTGAATCTATTTGAAACACAAATCTTCTGATTAATCTTTAATAGAATAATATTGTTCCACACAGGCTTATTTCCTTGGAAAATGGAGAGTCCTTTCTTTTTATATTAAACTTAAGTTGAAACATCATTTTTATTATATATTATATCGGTCTCTGTCAAGTCACCTAGAGCTAAGACTTGATGGGGATTTTAAGATAGGCATCAGTTTGTCTACTAGTTTGTAGTTGCAACAAATGGGAAAAAAATCTAGCACAGGCTGGTTTGCTGAGCGATGATGGGTACCATGGACAGAGGCAAGGCTTCTGTCTGGAGTAGATCAAACTCGCTTCACGTGGCCTAGTTATAAAGTTGGGTGAACTTGGATACAGGTAAGAGACCTTTTCTCATCCATAAAATAGGAATGATAACTTATATCATGCATATTTATCATGAATGCTTGTGACATACACACGCACACACACACACACACACACACACTCTATACATAGAAACCCCGTCTCTACTAAAAAATACGAAAAACTAGCCGGGTGAGGTGGCGGACGCCTGTAGTCCCAGCTCCTCGGGAGGCTGAGGCAGGAGAATGGCGTAAACCCGGGAGGCGGAGCTTGCAGTGAGCTGAGATCCGGCCACTGCACTCCAGCCTGGGCGACAGAGCGAGACTCCGTCTCAAAAAAAAAAAATTTGACATCACATTATCTGGGTTTTTATTCCAGACACACCACATTAGGAGCACCTCTTAATCTAAGTTTCAGTTTCCTCATTTGCTTAAAGAGCTTTATAATGCTATGCTTCTTATTTTGTTGTAAGAATTAATAAAGTACATTTTAAAAGTTTCTGGCATTCAGAAGGTGTTCAATATAGGCTAGTTACAATTATTTTATTGACACTAATAGTAAGAATAATATCATTATTTTCAAGCCATTATTGCTGTATAGTTTTTATCAGCCTTGCAACTTTGTACTTGTGATCTTTACAAAAAGTGAACATATCTCTTGATGGTAAGCTTTGACTAGCATTTTTTGCACCAAACTCTATGTGCACATCATCATTCAAGTATTTGGAATTTTTTATCTTGTGGGAATTTTTAATTTAGAAGGGAGCCCAGGGCTTCAAATGATCCCTGCAGAGAGAATGGGTGATAATTTGGTATTCAACCTTAAAGCAAACTTTCATTCATCTCAGATCTTTGCCCCTTGTCTCCCATCACTATCTTGCTGATGGCTGCTTCTAAATGAAGCATTGCCATAAATTGTAATGGGTAACCAGGAGTCATCAGTCCTTTGTTGAGGGTCAAGTCACTAAATGGTAAAATCGGTAATAGTCTTTGCGTCTTCACCCAAATCACTACTGCAACTCCAATAAGTGTTGATCTAGCACATTCACACATCACCCTGAAACACCCCTAGGGTGCTTTAGCCTTAAGGTGCAGAGCTGATATATTAACAAGAATGTCGTTTGCATTGAGGCTATCAGAAGTTTCCCTTCAACCATGACTTTCATTGCCGATTACAGATGGAAGTCAAGTTTGCAGGGAGCAGAACGTTCATGCATAAGGAGGGATGAAAGTTCAATGCATTTTCTATGAGAGGCATAGTGTTACTTTTAAGATCAAACTCGGCTCAGATTTGTCACGGCATTTTAGAACTTGAAGGTATCTAAGGGGCCTTCTGGTTATAATTGCCTTCTTTTACAGATGAAATCAGGCTCAGAGAGGTTAATTACTTGCTCAAGGTCAGCTATGGCAATGCTTCTCAAACTTTGAGAGAATAGGAATCCACCTAAGTGGATCTTGCAACAATGCAGTAAGTCTTGGTTGGGATCTGAGATTCTGCATTTCCGTAAGCTCAAAGGGAATGCAGCTGCTACTGCTTCATGAATGACTCTAAGTAGCAAGGGAATTCTATGACAGCTAAATGAGAATGCAGACATTTTTGATACCTCATTTATTATTTTATTTTATGTACTGAATTTTACCTTGTTGCTGAAAATGCAATGTCCAAAACCACCAAGGCTTAGAGTGATGACTGTCATTAGTCACTTGGGGAGGAATGGTATACTTTTTAATTAATCAGATTAAACATGTATAAACAGTTAAGCAAATTGTCAACAAATCTATTGGTTAATCCATTTGAATGCCATCAACAGGCCTAAGTATTGTGTGGTGGATGCTATGATGTGTCACACAGAACTTCTCTCAGGATGACAGGATGGAGCTCCAGCTATGAAAGTGCTGCTGCAGATAGCCGTCAGCTTTCAGTTCCTGTAAAAATGGCCTCAGCTTCAGAGAGCTCCATTACCCAAGCTCATGCCTTTCCTGGGGTGTTCTGCATCCAGTGACTGTTCCGTGGACTTGCCAGGTAGTCATTCTTCCTGGTCCCCAATTGTGTCATTGGAATAAACATTTGTTACGGGATTAATTGTGTTCCCTCAAATTTATATGTTGAAGTCCTAACTCCCTAGGACCCAAGAATACGACCGTATTTGGAGATAGGCTTTTTAAAGAGGCAATTAGGGTAAAATGAGGTCGTATAGATAGGTCCAAATCCAATATGATTGATGTCTCTATAAGAAGAGGAGATTAGGATATAGACACACAGCGGGAAGGCCATGATAAGATGCAGGGAGAAGATGGCCATCTATAAGTCAAGGAGAGGGTCTTTGGGAGAAACCAACTCTGCCAACACCTTGATTTTGTACTTCTGGCCTCCATTATTGCGAGAAAACAAATTTCTGTCTTTTAAATCCCTCAGTCTGTAGTACTTTGTGATGTAAGCCCTTGAGAATGTTTTACAACATCCTTGGTGGTTGTCACAACTCTGCAGATTCCTTGGCTTAATAGGTAAGGGCTTTTGTAATGAGGAAGGCCAAGTAAAAGTCTCTGAAACTGGATGCCCCTTGCCCAAAGGAGTAAATCTAAACAATATTGCATAGCAAGGGAAATGGCAGAAATTAATATCACTCTTAAAGACTTAAAGTATGCAGCAGTAGTGGTCTCCATTGTTTTATAACGTAATGTCTCAGTCTAGATCCTGCAAAACCCACATGGATTCTCATGCACAAACTCTTGCCAGTTTGTCCAAGGAGTGGCCCCAATTATAGATGCTAAACCATGCGTGGGATGTTACTAGAGCGGGTTAACATGTTTGCAGGTACATTGCATGTGTACATCAATTTAGCAAGTCATTCTTTTAGATCTCTACTAGAAAGAGGATCAAAGTTTGCATTGCTCTGGAATGAACAATAACCCAGCTCTGAACTGTCCTGCTCAGGGCTACATTAACTTTCCCCTGCTTTAATACATAGTCCTGATCTGAAGATTCTAGGAACAGCAGGACATTCTGCAGCACAGACACCAGTCTGTGATGTTCATGACATTATCCTAGTCAGATAGAATGAGCAAGACGTGGCTAGTTCATTGGAAACTTTCTTTCTTTTTTTTTTTTTGGAAACTTTCTTAAGACAAATGCACATCAGAGGGCAGGAGATAAACCCTTCAAGGTTCCATTCCTACAGGTCTTCAGATGTTTATTTTCTGCCAGGACAGGGATAAAAGATGCTGAAACATGTTTACGTCTAGATTCCTTAGCCTCACAGAAATTTTCCCATTGTAGATTTAAAAAATAGCTTAGGGATTTAAAAAATGATATTTTATGTTTGTGTCTGTCTTCTCATGGGCTTTAAACTACATGAGAATCTGACTGGCTATAACTAAGTTAAACATATTTTCTCCCTGTTACTGGGGAAAATGTTTGTTTTTGATGATGAAATGAAGCAATATATATGAAATACTTAGCGCCTGTTATGTAATAAGCTCAACATATCTTAGCATGTCAATTTTTTGTTAGTTATTGGTATTCAATAAGTTTTTATTGAGTGTCTGCCACGTTCCAAGCTTGATAAAAGAAAGCCATCTTATAATATTAGAGTTTAAAGAACACTTAAGTTTAATTTTAATAGAGCTGTTTCAAGGATAAAATGAGTTAAGGTAGGTTAAATACTTAGAACAGTTTCTGGTACATATTTACTCCTCAAAAAGGTTAAATATTTTTAACATTAATTTTCTTTTTCTACAGGTAAACAAAGTAGGCTTATATTTTGGGTCTTGATCTTCTAGAAAATAAGGGATCCTTGTGAGTTCTAGATTATCAGAGAAAATTTTAGGAAAATTAGCCTGGCAGAGAAGAGTGGAAAAGCATTAGGTCACAAAAAGGCTTCAGCTAGACCAGCATCTCTCAGCCTTGGCACTACTGCCTTTTGGGCCACATAGGCTTTGTTGTGATCTATTAGTCCAATATTTCACGCTGCTGATAAAGACATACCCAAGTCTGGGCAATTTACAAAATAAAGAGGTTTAATGGACTCACAGTTCCACATGACTGAGGATGCCTCACATTCATGGTGGAAGGTGAAAGGCACGTCTCACATGGCAGCAGACGAGAGAATAGAGCTTGTGCAGGGAAACTCCCCTTTATAAAACCATCAGATCTCATGAGACTTATTCACTATCATGAGAATACGACAGAAAAGACCCACCCCCATGGGTCAATTACCTCCCACCAGGTCCCTCCCACAACAAGTGGGACTTGTGGGAGCTGCAATTCAAGATGAGATTTGGGCGGGGCCACAGGCAAACCGTATCATGTGGGTAGCTGCCATTTGCATTGTAAGATATTTAGCAGCACCTACACTCCCCAGTGGAAGTTCCCCAGTTGTGACAACCAAATTGTCTCCAGACATTGACAAATATTCTTGGAGTGGGGTGGGGGTAAAGATGACTGTGGCTGAGAACTGCTGGACTAGATAGAAGGAGGGATCTACTTGAGTTGGGGCAGGAGTCAAGGAATCTTTTCTTTTATTTTTATTTTTTGAGGTGAAGTCTCACGCTGTTACACAGGCTGGAGTGCAGTGGTACAATCTCAGCTCACTGCAACCTCCACCTCCCGGGTTCAAGCAATTCTCCTGCCTCAGCCTCCCAAGTAGCTGGTATTACAGGCCTGTGTCAGTACGCCCAGCTAATTTTTTTTTTGTATTTACAGTGCAGACGGGGTTTCACCATATTGGCCAGGCTGGTCTGGAACTCCTGACCTTGTGATCCGCCTGCCTCAGCCTCCCGAAGTGCTGCGATTACAGGCATGAGCCACCACTCCTGGCCTGGAATCTATTGTTAGAAAATATCATAGGGAAGGGTATGGGGGAACTGGATGATTCATTAACTAGGAGTCAAGGAAAATAAAGAATTGAAGATGATCCCAAGTTTTGTGTTTGTTTCCTGAATACTTGTGGGTAATAATAATAACGTGTGTAGAAAGGGGAAAGCTGACTTTTGGTAGAAATAGGTGAGTTTTGGTTTTTTATTTTCTAGTGGAAAAGAGATGGGGGCTAATCACAACTGCTTATTTTTGCGCCAGCTAATTTTGCACATGTTATTGCACTTAATCTCCTGACTACCTGAGAGCAAATCATCATTTTCCTTTTACTGTGTGTAGTATGAGATTCCAAGACCAAGTGACCTTTCTAAAGTCACAGAGGTTTTAGGTGATACAGCAGGATGTGTGCCTGTATTTCCTGACTCCAAACTCCATGTTGTGCCTATTGTCCTCCACAAAAGTGAGTCGTGCGAAGATATGTGGATTGTCCCAGCATAAAGTAAGAGAGAGACTCATTTTTTCCCAGGAGTGAGTGTATCAGAATCACATTGCCTTAAATGTGTCTAGAGTTAGCATTTGCATGACTGCACTCCCAAAGAGGCTCTCACTTACATCTGGTCTTTTCCAGCAAGCAGACAACTCCAGCATGCAGTTGGAATTTGACACCCAACGCACATACTGACACCACCAGTGAATCACATGCCTGTGTTTTCTCGGCTTTAAACAGAAGGCTGATTTTGACAGCGGAGTGCCAATTCACCTCTAAGGACCTATTACTAATACACTTTCTTTCAAAGCTGCTTTCTTTATGGCCATGTTAAAATTCCTTTTCTAGTATCATGGAGCATGTGAATCTGGCAGGGGGCAGCAGGCCAGAGATGGACATGAGGCCAGCGAGCAAAGCAATGTGGGCACCCTAGCTGTTAGAGTGAGGTAATTTTTCTTGAGGATTGTGCTGTGTGTGTTGGTTCCCAAAATGCCTATCTTTGGCTTGGTAGTTTAGCGTAAACATTAAAGGTAACAGTTAATCCAAAAACAATCTTTCTGCAGAAGGTGACTCAAAAGCCAAAAGATATATACTGAAATACACCAAAGATGTCTCAATGGATTCACAATACATCGTTGACAGCAGTTGCTTCTGGGAAGAATCAGAAGTGAACACGTTCAGAACTTACTTTTCACTGTATATGTTTTTTGATTATTGGAATTCTTCGTCATGTGAATGCATTATTTGAAAACGAAGCACATAGTGGTAGAAACTGCTAGAGTGGCAACTCTTGGGCTGTGGGTGGTGAGCAGAGGGAGACATATGGGGGTTTCTAAAGGCAATGAGAATGTTCTGCTTCTGGAGCTGGATAGTCACTTTGTGAACATTCATTGAGCTGTCCGCTAATGGTACGCGCCGTTCTCTGGAAGCACATTTTCATAAAACATTCAAAACAAAATATGTTTAAAAGTTAAGCAAAAGAGTCCATTCCAGCAAATTTGGTAGACTGAGTGATTTATCCATTTATATATTTATTTAGTATTTTTAAAATTATCCTTTTTATAACACAGTTTTGTTTTTTCAAACTTAAGATTATCTTTGTGTTTGCTTTGTGACACAAGCTGAGAATAGAAAGGTGAGTAAGCCAAGCTCATTCTCTTTGAGAAGACCTGGCTTTGTATTGGGGAAAGAAGTTCTATTACAATGAAGCAAGGATTTCCTGGTATAACTAATTACCACAAACTTTGTGGCTTAAAACAACAGAATTATTCTCTTACAGTTTCTAGAGGTCCTAAGGGCAACACAGTCTCATTGAGGTAAAATCAAATTGTCAGTATGCCTGGGTTTCTTCATTCGGTTTCAGGGAAAATTCAGTTTTTTTTTTGCCTTTTCCAACTTCCAGAGGCCAGCTGCATTTTTTTGACTCATTGTTCCCATGTCCATCTTCAAAGCTCATACCTCTAAACCCTGCTTCTGCTGTCTCATCACCTTCTCTGACTGTGACCACTTGCTTCCCTCATTTCGTTCTCTCAACACAGTGGGTGATCAGTTTAGCACTAATAAGATGATCCAGGATTATCTATCTCAAGATCCTTAACTTAATCACATTTGCAGAGTCCTTTTTGCTGTCCAAGGTAGCAAATTCTAGGGTTCTGGGAATTAAGACAAGAATATCTATGGCGTGCCACTATTTCATCTACTATAGTGTATATTATAAGTGACTTAAAGGAAAGGAAGTAGTGAGCACAGTCAGTGTGGGGCTTAGGTAGAGATGGGAGACAGCAGGTGGCAGGTAATACTTTGAGTGATCTGAAGGAAGGGTAAACATCAAGTGGAAACAGGTGGACATGAGGGCCCACAAGGATGCCAGAGGTGGGGAAATACATACACAAACTGCCATGAACGTGTTATGAGTATTGTCTTACAAGCTTGCCCAGGTCCAGCTCCCACAGAGGACTTTCCTAGGGAAGGAACTTTCTAACCAAATCTGCAGGACAAGTAGGAAATGAATGGAAAAGAAAGGTAAGGGTGAACATTTCAGGCAGAGGGATCAGTCTGTGCAAAATTCAGAAGGCAGGAGGGGAGGAGCACTAAATGTCTTAGAATTTGATGGACAACAATATGGCCTAGCTCAAGGAGACAGAGTTACAAGAAAAAACTCAGGATGAAGCCCAATAAACTAAGGAAAGAAACTGCAGCTGTGGCGCTTCAAGTAGCATCTTGCAGGAGGGAACAATTTTAGGTCAACATTGAAATCTCACCCATTTCTAGGCAGTTCCTCGTCAGCAGCATCTTTATGATAATAGACAGAAACACATCTGCTTTGAATTTTTAGAGGCATGAGAGAAAAATAATTTAACTCTCCCAAGTGCCTTTCACATTCTAAAAATGACCTTTGGATGTATACGAAGAGGGGCTGCAAATTATGAATTATGTCTATGTCATCATCTTGATTTCTGCACAATTAAGGCTCTTCATTTATTCTAGGTAGGTCCAGAGTTAGGGGTCCAATGACATTACACACAGGGCACCTACAATTCGAATACGATTGCTACCCATGTTAGCCTTTCACAGCAGCTATTGTCCTAGCATTCAAGTCCTCCCCAAAACATGCCCCACACTCATTTTAGCTATGCTGCCTATTCCAATGCTGTTTCCAGAGTAGACTCTGTTCCAGCCAGACTTTTTTTTCCCCATTTCCTCAAATAAATCATCTATTTTCCCCGTCTCCCTGCCTTTCCTTCTGCCATCATTCTACCCACCATCCCTGGAATGAAGAACCCGTTCTTCAGGGTTTTAGAGTCTTCATCTTCCAGTTAAATTGTTCCTGACTGAGCCAAGACATGCCATGTGCATCTATCTTAATTCTTGTGACATTATTGGAATAGTGAGGCATGATGGAAAGACGTGAACTTTGAAATTCATGAGCTCAGGCTGACCAAGTGATAGCTTGGGGGAAAATAAACCAATCCCTTGAGTGTTCATTTCCTTTACTTTATGAATGAACAAACAAAAGCAAAACTAGAGTGTATTCAAGAGGGAAAACACTCTTCAACTACCATCTGCCAATAGCTTGTTGGGCCTTCTTAGAGATTGAGGAAAATACCCTTAGGGTTTGTTGGCTGTGTTTGCTGCCATGCCTTGATAGGCCCAGTTGGATATGAAAGATGATAACTCTTCTGCCCTAGAGCAATGTCAAAAGAGCAGAGCGAGGCCAAAAAAGGTGCATTAGTCAAGGTTCTCCAGGGAAACCAAAATAATAGGACGCACACACACACAAATATATAAAGAGATATGTTTTTAAAAATTGGCTTATGCAATTACAGGAGCTGCGAAGTCCAAAATTGTCACTATTCCATACTGGAAATTCTAGCGAGAGTTGATGTTTCAGTCTTGAATCCAAAGGCAGTCCAGAGGCAGAACCCCTTCCTCATTAGGGACTTCAGTCTTCTCTTTCGTAAGGCACTCTACTAACTGGATGAGGCCCATCCATACTCTGGAGGGTCATTTACCTTACTCAGAGTCTCCTGATTTAAATGTTAATCACCTCTTAAAAATACCTTTACAATGACATTCAGTCTTGTGTTTGACCAAAAAGCCAGGAATCATGGCTTAGCCAAGTTGACACATAAAAATAACCATCACAACAGGTGACCCCTTCTAAGAACGTAACAGGATTTGCAGATATTTTTTCCTATTTCTTAGGTTGTCTCTTCACTCTGTTGATTGATTTCTTTGCTGTGCAGAAGATTTTAGTTTGACATAATCACATTTGTCTATTTTTGCTTTTGTTGCTGGTGCTTTTGGGGTCACATCCAAAATATATGTCATTGCCTAGAGCAATATTATGAAGCAATTTCTCTATTTTTTTTTTTTTTTGCCTAGTAATTTTACAGTTTCAGGTCTTATGTTTAAGTCTTTAGTCCATTTTGAGTGGATTTTTGTATATGGAATGAGATAAGGGTCTAATTTTAGTCTTCTGATTGTGAATATACAGCTCTCTCAGCACCACTTACTGAAGAGACTGTGTTTTCCCATTCTGTGTTCCTAGCACCTTTATCAAAAGTCAGTTCATTATAAATCTGTGAATTTATTTCTAGGCTCTCTGTTCTGTTCCATTGGTCTATGTATCTGCCTCCTTCCCTTCCCTTCCCTTCCCTTCCCTTCCTTTTCCGTCCTGTCTCCCCTCCCCTCCCCTCCCCTCCCCTCTCCTCTCCTCTCCTTTCCTTTCCTTTCCTTTTGAGATGGAGGCTTGCTCTGTCACCCAGACTGGAGTGCAGTGGCATGATCTCAGCTCACAGCAGCCTCTGCCTGCTGGGTTCCAGTGATTCTCTTGACTCAGCCTCCTGAGAGTAGTTGGGACTATAGGTACATGCCACCACACATGATAATTTTTGTATTTTTAGTAGAGATGGGGTTTCACCATGTTGGTCAGGCTGATCTCGAACTCCTTACCTCAGGTGACCCACCCACCTTGGCCTCCCAAAGTACTAGGATTACAGGTGTGAGCCACTGCACCTGGCCTATGTGTCTGCTTTTAATACCAGTATCTTGCTGTTTGGGTTACAATAGCTTTGTAGTATATTTTGCAGTTAGATAGTGTGATGATTCCAGCTATTTTTGTTCTTTTTAATCAAGATTGCCTTGGTTATTCAGGGTCTTTTTAGTTCCATACGAATTTTAGTTTCTTTTTCCATTTCTGTGAGATATGTGATTGGAATTTTGGTAGGGAATGCATTAAATTTGTAAATTTTTTTGAGTAATATAAACTTTTAAATAATATTAATTATTCTACTCTATGAACACAAGTGAGGAATTCCCTGGGGCGACTGGAGACACTGGAAGTCTTAGTGGAAATGATATGGTAGAAGTGACAGAACTCAAGATACTAGAGGTAGTTTTGAAGCAGGGAGTCCTTGAGCAACTTCGTACAAAGATAGCAGGAATAAGAAGTAACCAGTGACATTTCTCCAATATTATACAAACAAGAAACTTTAAGAACAGTATGTCTGAATTTATTTTTTAGAAATATCATTTTATGATACATTCAGTGACATCCTATCTGCCAATCCGAAATCTTCAGGAAACTCTGAAAAGCATTGCTTTTGTAGTTGTTTTGGAGAACCAAGGGCAAAGGGGTTGTCACAATGTTTGAGTTGCATGAGAATAAATCAACTATGGAAGACGAAACAGGGAGGTCCAGAATCCAGCAGAGGAAGGAAGGATGCGAGAGCAAGAAGGGAATCGCAATGAAGTCTCCATGATCTATGGAGATTTATTTCCAAATGGCAGAGAGTTGGTTCTCTCCTTTATGGAGAATGAAGTTTAAGCCATTTTAAGTTTAAATGCTCAGGGCAAATAGACAGAAGACAAGATCATTTAGAGATACTCAGGTGACAGTAGAGTTAAAGCATTTTGTAGAATTGCAGGGATGATTAAATTAGTCAGCATATTTTCAGGTTTAATACAGTGCCCAGGACATATTAGGTGTTTAATAATTGAAGGCAGTTGTTGTCTATACCATTGTTATTAACACATAATTGTTATTTGTGAACCGTCTTATCTACCTGTGATAAATTTGTAATTCCTTGAATACAGAGACTGAGTCTCACCAATCATTTCATAAGGATTTACAGACACTTCCTACTTGAAAGCACAGCACAGAATACCTGGGAGACACCAAGGTGAATCCACTGATCTCATCTCAATTGAATTCATAATCTAAAAGAAGAGATAAAATTCAAACGGATAATTTCAATGCAAGCTACAAAGTGGTATCTCAAATGGTGGCCCTTGATTTTTTAGTTTGACCCACACAAAGCTTCTGTTTTTCAATTTGCTGCCAACATTTCAGAATCTGGAAGTTTTACGTTAAAAAAAATCTGAATTTCTTTAAGTTTCTCTTTAGAAACTGGGAAGGATACTTACTGCAGTCCCAGTACTAATTGGTGATCAACAATATTTACTGGGTTAATGAATACATTAAGAAATACATGAATGACTAAGTAGGATCATCCGTATATCAAACCAACGTTTGCTCCAAGAGAGCAGGAACTCTATCTATTCTGTTTGCTTCTATGCCTACAGTATGTTAAAACCTAATATTGGCTCAATGAACGTTTGTTGAATTAATGATGAGCCCTTCTATGAGGAACTGTAAATAATCTATGGAATTTGTTGATTTGAAATCTCCAGTAGAAGTTCAAATGGTGAGTCTAAATGTACTCTCCTGCCCCCTTTACCATAAATGACTAGAAATTGAGAGTTTATTTCATGCCATGGGCCAAAAGGAAGGAGCAGAACAAAGAAGAAAAGAGCATTGTGAGCCAAATTCCCTAAGATGCCTTCGTAGAAAACAACCTGGAGCTATGTTAATAATTGCAACGATACCTGCCATTCATTGAGATCTCTGAGAATACTAACTGGTGAGTTAAACATGCTCACATACAGTCTGTTTAGTCCTCACAGCAAACCTATGATTTTACATATTAGTTATTTATGACCACAGTGGTACTGCAAAGCAAAAAACTGCCGAACCATAGTAAGTGTTAATTATTGCTCACACATCTGGGGTCAAAGCAGTACTGATTATCTGAGCTGGACTCAAGTCCAGGGGTCAGCTGCTTCTTGGCTGACCTAGGCAAGCTCTGGCTACTATGAGTATATTCCACCTGTTTCTCATCCTTGGAGGCTTGAAGACCCAGCATGTTCTTGTCCTGAAAGCAGAAGTGCAAAAGCACAGTATCTCTGTGCAAGTACCCTTTTAGGCCTCCATTTGTGTTACATTTTTTTCATATCTCATGGCCAAAGCAAATCACTTGGCTCATCTGTATTCCTGGGGTGAGGAAATAGTTTCTGCTTTTTTAGCAAGGATGGTTAAAGCAGTATATGGCAAAGGGTACAGATACTTGGAGGTTAAAAAATGATGATCATTGACTGGGCACAGCGGCTCACACCTGTAATCACAACACTGGTAGGCCGAGGTTGTACTAAGGTATATCTATCTATCTATCTATCTATCTATCTATATATATCTGGGCATGGTGGGGATCCCCTGTAGTTCCAGCTTCTCCAGAGGTGAGGTGGGAGGATCTCTTGAGCCCGAGAGTTTGCAGCTGCAGTGAGCCATGATTGTGTCACTGCACTCCAGCCTGGGAAACAGACTGAGACCCTGTCTTAAAAAAAAAAAAAAAAAGGCCATTAATAAAAGATATTTATCACAATCTGGTAAAGTTAATCCAATCCATGTTGTAAAAAGTCATTATATATTTGTTTTATCATGAAGGTGACTTTAATACCCTAATACTTTTACAATATCAGCTGCCATGAATTCAGTTGAACATACACTTACTTGGTAGACTCTATTTTTCCATGAACTTAATGTTGATGGCATGTATTCACTCATAAATAAATCCCCTACCTGAATTTAACTTCCTTTCATTCCAGTCCTCTTGGAGGAAGCATAGCTCCTTTATTGAAAGATCATTAAAATATACACACCTCTTTCCAAGATTAATTAGGCAATCTCTCTGGGTCCATTCTATTAACCTGTAATTAGAATGTAAAGATACTCACGCTCCATGACACACATTTTAATTGCATCTCACCATGTGCTAATATTACATATACTACTGGAAAGCAAGGAAGGAGGAAGAAGACTGGTTGCAGAGAAAAGTGGCTTTGGCTCCTGGTTTCAGGGCTCCAAGCATGGTGTCCCTGGCTACCCAGCTCCCTTTATCCAGTGCCTACTGGTAAACATCCCTGTGAAAGGTGGCAGGAGGGGAAATTCAAGCTTCTAGATATGTGCAAAACAATCTGGCACAGGTTCATTAAACAGGCATATTTGTACATTTCCTAAGTTCCTCCCCTTGCCCACAAAGCATATTTCCAGCAAGAACCAATGCCGTCGGGTGCATGCACCTGTAATAATAATGGAGTTTGGGAATTCTAGGACAGGAATTAATTTCCCAATTTTCAGATGCAAAAACTAGGACTTGGAAACAAGATCTAAATATGATTATTTTGATTTCTAGTTCAATTCTTATTCTAGGATGCTGTTGTCCTCCTACACCCAGCAGGTGAGTGTAAATCCCAGACCATTCCTTAAGAAGGAAGGTAATTGGGGTTTATGACCCTTCCAGTCCTCCACTCATATATTCAAGAAACATTTCCTGCACCTCAGTGAAACACAGAATTAGAGCTAATGCCTTGAAGAGGCTGCAGTTCCTGTCCTCATTGAGCTTAGAAGTCTCAAAATTAATTAATTATAATTTTGATGAATGTTATAAATGAGAATCATAAAGTTCTGTGAATTTTTTAAAATTATACTTTAAGTTCTAGGGTACATGTGCACAACGTGCAGGTTTGTTACATATATATACATGTGAGTGAAACACAATATTAGAGCTCATGCCTTGAAGAGGCTGTAGTTCCTGTCCTCATTGAACTCATAGTCTCAAAATTAATTAATTACAATTTTGATGAATGTTATAAATGAGAATCATAAAGTTCTGTGAATTTTTTAAAATTATACTTT
>NW_012115844.1:4608831-4617786 GCF_000951035.1 Colobus angolensis palliatus | reverse complement strand
GAATGCTTGTGATTTTTGCACATTGATTTAATCTGTCAAAATGTAAACATTCTGCATCTCAACTAGATTTCCTGTTTTAGCTCTTACCCAAAACATGGATGATGGTGACATTTCTTTGTGGATAGAGCAAAAAATCCAGAAAAGGGGTCTAAGAGGAAGACTAGAGGGGAGGAAGGGAACTGTAGGGTGGCCTTCAAAAATGTATGAGCATATCCTAGTCTCTAAAACCTGTGAATGTGACCTTATTGGGACAAAGGAGCTGTGTAGGTATAATTAAAAAGCTCAATATTCTCAAGATAAGGTCATCTGGATTATCTAGGTGAGCACTAAAACCAATGGCAAATTTTTTTTATAAGAGATAAAAGAGGAAAGATGGACAGATAAAGAGGAGAAGATGGTGTGAAGACAGAGGCAGTGACTGAAGTGATGTAACCGTAGTTAAGGAACACCAGGTCTGGTGACTCATGCCTGTAATCCCAGCACTTTGGGAGGCTGAGGCAGATCACTTGAGGTCAGGAGTTCGAGACCAACCTTGCCAATGTGGAGGAACCTGATCTCTACTAATAATACAAAAATTAGCCAGGCATGATGGTGGGCACCTGTAGTCCCAGCTACTCAGGAGACTGAGGCAGGAGAATCTCTTGAACTTGGGAGGTGGAGGTTGCAGTGAGCTGAGATCGTGCCATTGCACTCCAGCCTGGGTGACAAGAGTGAAACTTCGTCTCAAAACAAACAAACAAACAAACAAACAAACAAAACAAACCAAAACAAACAAACAAAAAAACCTAACAAACACCGATAGTACCAGAAACTGGAAGAAGCGAGAAACAGAGTCTTCTTTAGAGCCTTTGGAGGGAGTGAGGCCCTGTGACACCTTAATCTTGAACTTCTGACCTCTGGAGCTTTGATAGAATACATTTTTTGTTGTCGTTGGAATTCATCCAGTTTGTGGTAATTTTTAGGGCAGCCCTAGGAATCAAACACAAGAAGGAAGAGACAGCGCAAAGGACAGGCACAAAGGTGAGGTAGGGAAGCACACAGGACAGAATGCTTAATCATACACTCACTCTTGGGTTCATACATGTGCAAGGTCGGCCCTGCATGAACCCAAGAGTCAGCCCCAGGCACCTGGCCTGCCTCACTCCAGTTGTATCCTGGAAGATCAGGTTTTAGAACAGAAGAACTGAAGCCAGTAAGACCAACAGAGAGAAGATACTTCAAGAAAAGAGAGGTTACTGGTGTCAAATATTAGAAAGACCAACAGACCACCACTAAGAAGTGAAGACAATGTGCACACAAGGACCCAAACATAGTGGGTGTTTAGTAGATATCTCTTCGAATTTTTATCTTTTTGTCCTTGACTTTCTTTGATGCCCATGCCTACCGCCTGATTATCAGAGAAGAAGGAACACCAGTAATAATCAAGTGTCCAACTCTTAACATGCTGTACTTCAATTCTGAAAATAGCTTCAGAACTAGGGACATAATTCTCATTTCCTAGGTGAAAAACAGAGGTTCAGGGATAACCAGTGACTTTTCACTGTCTTACAGTGAGGGCTAAACCCCAGATTTTTGTGACTCCAGCCCAGTCACACCACAATGGCTGAGTTTGTTGGTCAGTTCTTGACTCACCCATAAGCTTTGAATTCCTGCTTTCTTCTAAGTACCTACTAACCTGCTCTTCACTATCTTGGGATCTGAGTAAGGTTTATGCCTTCAGTTGGATCAGGGTCTAGTAAAGAGGGAAAAGCTAGAATAAACAATTGATTATAAAGAAAGGAAGAATTAGGTGAGTAATAAGTGGAAAAACAGACAATAATGAGGGAACACTCAGTACCCACAACCTTGAATCTTGGTAAACAAGAACATACAACACAAAATCGAGATGGGAGATGCCCTCGCTTCTACATGAATTCATTCAATCTGAAGCTACTTCTACCTCTGTTGGACCAAGAAGCTTTCTCATAGCTCTTTTTCTGTTGATCTTCAGTGTTTAAAATACCTCCAGAGCAAGCTGGGAAACAACTTTCCATTTTGCCAATGTTTGCTTTTCAGTGTTTTGAATGAATCTTCTCTGCAAACTGCTAAGCTAATTGAACCACCACCATTTCAGCTGAAAAAACATCCTGTCTTGCCAAAGCACATTTGCTTGTGTACTCAGCGTCACCAACGAAGGGGCCGGAGCTGGGGGAAATAGTCGTTTTTAGCCTACAGGCCAGGTGCAGAATGAAAAGTGTTTTGTTTTGATCTGCTCTGTTTTGGGAAGGGTGGGTGCTGACATTAAAAGAGCTCATTTCACGTTCTTAATAGACATTTTTTTGGGGGGGGTTCAGAAATGCAAAGAATGAGTAGCTCAAAGAGGTCAAGTGACGTGCCCAAGACAGAGGGTGGTTCAGAGTCCCCATGTCGCTGTCCTGTCCCGGCAATGACACACTGACTCAGGTCGTAGGACAGCCCTTGAAACACTAGAGAAACGTAATCTCCTCCCTGATATTGAATTTGATTCCATTAAAGGACTGGGACTTAAACTCACTTCTATATTGATCCATGACCTTATTTGATTATGTCTTGTGTTTTAAGTATGTTCTTCAGCCTCTCATGAGGGTGGGGCTGTTACCACAAAACATGCTTTTAAAAATATTTTCAAAAGGAACATCAAAACTCTCCATGAATCAGATTTATTTGAACAAAGTATCATTGACTCTTAAAAAAATCTAACTTATTATCTTGACAGATTTATAAGACTGGGTTATTTCATCATAAAACCAGATACTATGTGTGTGATGAGGTTCAAGAAAGGTGCCAGTGAATGGTCAGATTTCCCCCTTCCAAGTTCAAAATGTAACTTAGGGACATACGGAGGAAAAGTGTCCACTGATGTTGCAAGGTAACTAGGGATAAATTGACGTATAAGTTACCTTCAGAGAGAAGAGACACTGACACTTGGGAAACTTCATTAAATTCTTAAAAAAGGGAGAAATGGGATGCTGAACTGGAACTCACTTTGAAAAAAGTACTTTTTAGTTTTCTTAATTAACATTGTGTTCAGCTCAAGGTTGAACTTCTTAACAATTGAAACTTACCTAGGTTTGGGCAAACTTCATCTGATATTGTAATGTTACATAGACTGTTCAATAAATGGGTAGGTTTCCAGAGGTGAGTCACTGGCTGTGAAATATCTGTGTCCCCACACTCAGCACCCAGCTTGGTATCCGGCATATAGAACATATTTAATAAAACTTATGAAACAAAATATAGGGTATATCTAAGTGACTAGGTACCTTAATACTTCATGAATTTTATCTTACATTTTTCCAAAGTCAGAAAACAGTCTTCTAAGGCGATAAAGGAATATGCTGATATTTTTCCACATTAGTTAGTGCATGGGAAATGCTACATTCGATAAATGAAACAAGCATAATACACTCAACCAACTCATTTATAGACAGAGACTCTGAAGATTATCTGAATATCATGCTTATTTCTGCAGAGCCCACTGGAGTCCAAATAATAAATCATTTATTGAGTTATTATAAATTAAGTTGAATTATAAATAAATCATCGAGAGTGTCATAAAGAGAGTAGCTAACAGTCTTGTAATGGTTACTATGTTCTCTGCACTGTTCTAAGTGCTCAGTGTTAACATGTTTAACATACACTTGCACTGCAACCCTTTCTCCATGTACAGATGGAGGAACTGAGGTACAGAGAGGTTAAGTAACTCGCCCAGCATTCACAATACCCAGTAGGGCTGGGCACCAGGACCCAGGTTATTTGGTTTCTTCAATATTCCACCTGCTGCTCCTTTACTTCCACATCAACTCCTGACACACATCCCCAGCGTTCATCTGCCCAACTTCCTATTTAGAAATTTAGGCCAGGCGTGTGGCTCATGCCTGTAATCCCAGCACTTCAGGAGGCCGAGACAGGTGGATCACCTGATGTCAGGAGTTCGAGACCAGCCTGGCCAACATGGCGAAACCCCGCCTCTACTAAAAACAAAACTTAGCTGGGCGTGGTGGCAAGTGCCTGTAGTCCCAGTTACTCGGGAGGCTGAGGCAGGAGAATCGCTTGAACCTGGGAGGCAGAAGTTGCAGTAGGCTGAGATCACAGCACTGTACTCCAGCCTGGGTGACAGAGCAAGACTCTGTCTCAAAAAAAAAATAACGATAATAATAAAAATTTAAACCAAAATAATTCTGAACAGTGGATTTTATTACCTTTATGTTGACTTTTATTATTGGTATATTTATTTTTAACTACTATGTTTCCTGAACTTTACCTAAACTATCTCACATGATGGCCATGGTAATTCTGGAACATGATTATGTGAATTCCATTTTACACCACAGAACATGGTGACAGCAAGAGGTTAAGGATTCTACCCAAAGTCTCAAAACCAGCAAGCGGCAGAGATTGGATTCCAATCATGTTGGTTTGTTTTCTGACTCAAGTTGAGTTTCTGTGGGTGTGCGCATGTGCACGTGTTACGGTAACATTTGACCTAAAATTTCTTGCACAATAATTGCCTGTCCTAAAATGGAAGAGGACGATACTAAGAGTAACTGGGCTCTACCTGGGGGTCCTTTGCTTTGCTCCAGGTTCTCCCACTCTGCCCTGTTTTCTTCCCTTCTTTAGAAGCAGCTTTCTGTTCATGCATCTCTCTCCAGTCTCTTTTGGGAAGAGTGGTGTGTTAAATCGTGATTCTGTGCAGCTCCTCTTATTCTTTTCCTCTCTCTCTTATTTTCTTGCTTGGTATTTCAGTTTCTGTGAGTTGGCGTGAGGTGGGCTGGGGCGATCCCTGGGCGTGAGAGTGCATGTGCACACAGGCATTGCTTTGGAGAATCACTGTTATTACTCAGAGCCCCTGTGGGCTGTTTCCTTGTTTGGCTCTCATCGTCTTACTGACAGTTTGGTTCTGAAAACTGTAGTCTTTGGTTTGTGAGTCTGTGTTTAGAGCCCTTAAGAAGTTCTGTGAACTCGCCCTTGCAAAGGAGAATGATGTGGACCAGAGCCCTGCCTGGGAAGGTCACTCGGGGTCAGGGGTCTGCATGATGGCCCACGGAAGAAGGAGTAACTTATACCACTCGAGAAGGGCTGCTGCATTCCAGAGAGCCTTGTGTAGATACTGGGCAGGTGAGAGTCTATGTTTCTCACCAAGGGCATCCTTTGAGAGACTGCAGTTTCTCTCTTGGCAAAAGGGGAATGTGTCCCTCTCTGTGCTCCTCCTGTGCAACAGCCGTTTCACTCTGTCACCTGGCTGTTCGTGGTGGTCCTGTGACCCTCAAGGTCCAGAGAAGGCTGGCTGGATTTGGAAGCCTTCCCCAAGGATTCTGCAAAGTCCCAGAGTCTTGGGTCTCAAGGACACTTCTGGTTGCAAAACGCTGCATCTCCCTGGGCAATCTGTGCTGTTTCCTTTCAAAGGATGAGTTTGTGTCCTTTGTAGGGACCTGGATGCAGCTGGAAACCATCATTCTCAGCAAACTATCACAAGAACAGAAAACCAAATACCGCATGTTCTCACTCATAGGTGAGAACTGAACAATGAGATCACTTGGACACAGGAAGGGGAACACACTGGGTCCTATTGTAGGGAGCGGGGGAGGGATAGCATTAGGAGATATACCTAATGTAAATGACGAGTTAATGAGTGCAGCACACCAACGTGGCACATGTATACATATGTAACAAATCTGCACATTGTGCACATGTACCCTAGAACTAAAAGTATAAACAAACAAACAAACAAACAAAATCAAATGTGAATCTCAATCTTTTCCTCAAATTGAGCCTTGGAGGGGATGAGTCCCCCAATAGCCAATGCTGAGGTCGGCCCCTTCCCCTCCTTTGGCTGCATCTTCTATTGTCTACGTGCCCCTGGTTCCTAACTCGGGGCTTATCTCATTATGGAAGCTTGAAACATCGTTTTGCGATAAAAGGACCTTCACATTTTCGCCATGTGTATTTGGAGCCTGAATGCTAAAACAATCATTATTATTGTTCTCATATACGAACACCCACATGTCACGGCCCATGCAATCAATGATTTTGTTTCATTTACTCTCATAACAAACACCCCAGTGTAGGTTAGAGATAAGGACTGGAGCTCTCTTGTAGGCAGAACTATATTCCCCAAAAGCATTTGTTTAGGTCCTGGCCCGTGGTGCCTGTGAATGTGAGCTTATTTAAAAATAGGATCTTTTCAGATGCAGTCAGATTAAGAGGAGGTTATACTCTGGAATAAGGTGAGCCTCAATCTAATGACTGGTGTCCTTACAAGAAGAGGAGAAGACACACAGAGACACACAAGGGTACTGTTACATAAACACAGAGGCAGAGACTGGAACAATGTGTCTACAAGCCGGGGAGCGCCAAGGACTGCTGGCAGCCACCAGAAGCCAGGCGGATGCCTTGGATCAGATTCTCAGAGCTTCCAAAAGGAACCAGTCCCGCTGACACCTCAATATCTGGCTTCTGGCCTCCTAAACGGTGAGAGAATAAATTTCCGTTTTTCCAAGCCGCTCAGATTTTCTTACTTACATTAATACAGCCCCAGGAATTGAAAACAAGCTCTGAGGGGTTAAAGAATTTTCCTGTGGTCGCAGTGAAGTCAGGGGCCTGGTCTGGATTTGGCCATCGATTAAGTCCAGTTTCAGTTTTAAACGCATGAGCCCTTGCTCTTAGTCCAGCCCCTTTCCATGAGCTGAGGGTCCCCCTTTTATAAACGTTCCCTGAGTGGTTGAGCTGCTCTCAACCTTAGCGCATTTCAGCTTGGGTTCCTGGAAATGCCTGTGCTGCTCTCATTCATGGGAAAGTCATTTATTTACAGGAGCTAACTGTTCGAGGCCAAGCTTTTCTTAATAAAGTTTGAAGATCTGGGAGACGTCGCATGTGTAGGCTGAAGCCGGGTTGAAATGCAAAAGATGGGTTTCCATGGGAGTGGGAGTGTTTGTTTGCAAGTATATGGGTTCTTTTGTTTTTCTTCTTTGTTTAGAAGCAAATCTTATTTGTTACAGAGGATTGAGAATATGCAGAAAAGCAACTGAAACTGGAGGTGGATAAATATCTATGCAGTGAACACCCTCATTTAGGCTCCCAGGCCTTTTCCTGTCAGTTGTGCCTATATTTGAAAAAAAAAAAAAATCCAGTCTGTTTTAATGTTAAATTTTTCCTGGATACAGAGAAGAACAGTGCAGTGCATGACAGAGAAGACAGGATGATCTCCTCAGAAGTAGGCAGGAGAAGCATAAAACAGCACAGGGATTTTAAGAGAAATCAAGAAAAAATCTAATTCACTGCTCATGGAGAGAGAAAAGAGATTTTGCAAGAATTCCATTTAGGAGAGATGCTGGCATTCTTCCTCAGTGTAACCTATGAATAAGCAAGGACACATTTTGGGGTCTCTCTCTGTGTATGTGGGTCTCTGCTCACCAGTTTGGGCTCTCAGATACTCTGTTTATTTTACAGATGAGGAAATGGAAGCTCTGAAAGGGAAGTGGAATGCACATAGCCACTTTGCCATTTAGTAGCAGAGGCTGTATGGGATCTCACTTTCTTCCCTCTGAGCTCTGCATGCCTTTGAGATTTTAGAAAAGTCTTGCTCAGCCACCCAGGCTGGAGGGTAGTGGCGCGATCTTGGCTCACTGCAACCACCGTCTCCTGGGTTCAAGCAATTCGCTCAGCCTCCCGAGTACCTGGGATTACAGGCACCTGCCACCACACCCGGCTAATTTTTGTATTATAGTAGAGATGAAGTTTCACCATGTTGGCCAGGCTGGTCTTGAACTCCTAACCGCAGGTGATCCGCCCACCTCGGCCTCCCAAGCTGCTAGGATTACAGGCGTGAGACACCAGGCCGTGCTGATTTTTTTTTTTTTTTTTTTAATTACAGAAGTTGTACATGCTCTTTGAAGACAAATCCAAGTATGGGAGCAGAGTGTGGCTCTTCTCTGCCTATGTTTGCTGTTATTGCCGTGTTGAAGTCCTATTATTCACAGCTCATGAACATCTTTCCAGATCCAGTTCAACACACAGGTATATTCACCTAGTCGCCCCTCTGTATCTGGGGTTTTGTATGTGGAGATTCAACCAACTGCTGAGTCAACCAACCACAGTTCAAAATATTTGGAAAAAATAACAACACAACAATTAAAAATAACACACATTTAAGAAATGATACAGTATAACAACTATTGACACAGCTTCTACATTGTATTAGGTATTATAAATAGTTGAGAGATAATTTTTTTTATTTTTGAGATGAGTTCTCATTCTGTTGCCCAAGCTGGAGTGCAATGGCGGGATCTCAGCTCACTGCAACCTCTACCTCCCAGGTTCAAGCGATTCTCTTGCCTTAGCCTCCCAAGTAGCTGGTGCTACAGGCACCCACCACCATGCCTGGCTAATTTTTTTTTTTTTTTTTCTATTTTTAGTAGAGAGGGGGTTTCACTATGTTGGCCAGGCTGGTCTTGAACTCCTGACCTCGTGATCCACCTACCTCGGCCTCCTAAAGTGCTGGGATTACAGGCATGAGCCACAGTGCCCGGCTGAGAGACAATTTAAAGTACATGGGAGATGCACATAGTTTATGTGCAAATACTACGCTATTTTATATCAGGGACTTGAGTGTCCAGGCATAGATTTTGGTATCTGCAGGTGGTAGGGAGAGGATCTTGGAACCAATCTTCTAGAGATATATAGGGACAACTGTATGCTCATTATCAGGCTTTATACAATAGAAATATAGAAGCTTGATTGTTAAAAACTTAATATATAATAATATGTTTCCATGTCAGTACATAAATTTGTGCTTACCTTAAAACAAAACAAAACAAAATATGCGAACAGTATTCCATAATAAAGATAAATATAATTTATTAGGTTGGTACAAAAGTAACTGTGTTTTTTGCTATTAAAAGTAATGGCATTATATGCTGAGTAATGGGCATTTAAAAA
>NW_012115844.1:4601825-4603090 GCF_000951035.1 Colobus angolensis palliatus | reverse complement strand
TTTCCTTTCCTTTCCTTTCCTTTCTCTTCTTTCCTTTCCTTTCCTTCCTTTCTTTTCTCCATTCCATCCCCCTTGATACCTTGGTTTTCTGTGGAGGTTAAGACTTCCAAGTCCTGCTCTACTCATCTCTCTAAAGGAAAGGGCTCCCAGGACATTCATTTATTCATGAAATACTTATGGGAAACCTTTGCTTGTCCCTATTCCAGGCATAGATGATACTATAATAAACAAATTGGCCCTACCCTTATGAAGCTTAAGTCTAGTGTTGGGCTGGGCACAGTGGCTCACGCCTGTAATTCCAGCTCTTAGGGAGGCAGAGGTAGGGGATAACTTGAGCCCAGGAGCTCGAGACCTGCCTGGGCAATATAGTGAGACCCCATTCTCCACAAAAAAAGGAGAAAAGGAAACACACAAAAAACAAGTGTAAATCTAGTGTTGGGGCAGTCTTGGGGGGGGAGGGGGGGGATCAGGCAGACAGTAAACAAATAAAAATGTGGGTGAGAATGCACTGAATGATGCTTTGGTCTGATGTTTTATTCCCAATCGTGGAAGAAATTAAGTGACTAGAGACAGGTGTGTTTTGCTGTGATAATCAGATGAGCAGTATCGAGGAACATCAGGATGGTTCCTACCCAGGGCAGGATGTAAGGGTTTCCAAGCCTCACTTCTAATGAGGACACCTCCTGGGTTTCTTAAAAAGCTGGAGGTAGCCAGGTGGGCTTTGTGGGCAGAAGTGACAAGGCTGAAGGCAGCAGGGCAGTTTCCTGAAATCCTTTATGGGCAGCAGTGATTTCTCATCAGGCTTTGTTTGGGGCATTGCTGGAAATCTACACATGAGTTTAATTTCCAACCTTCCTCCAAACTAAGTGAGCTGCCAATATCTTTTTTAAATACATTTTCTCTGTTTAAGCATACAGAGTCATCTTCCACTGCTTGCAGCCAAGACCTGCAGTTATGGAGCACACAGTTGAGGAGCACACTGTGTCAATCAAACACTGTTTCATCACATTAAATTGCACCAAACCCTTCCAACAGGTGTGTGATAGAGTCTTCTTATCATCATTGTAAAGGCAAGAACACTAAGACTGAAAAACACAGTGAAGGGCTCAGGGTTTCCCAGCCAGACCAAGCCAGAATGCAAACGTAAGTCCACTTGACTCTCAATCTATATTTTTTCAAATATGCCTTCCTGGTTACATGTTTTCCGCTTTAAGTCAAGACTGATTTTTGCTGCAGAACAAAAAGACTACAATGGAAAAATGAAA